>NC_089770.1:2051000-2053500 GCF_040412425.1 Macrobrachium rosenbergii
GCTGTCTGAAACCAGAAATTAATGTTTTGTTTGTAATAATAATAATATAATAATAATAATAATAATAATAATAATAATAATAATAATAATAATAATAATAATAATAATAATAAATAATACGATTCTCTTATTGCATTGAAAAATCATTAACAAATCTTTTTCCATTTCAGGTAAGTGTGACTTCTCAAATACATTTTTTTTTTTTTTTAGTTTTCTGTAAAAGAAAACTATTGTGCCGTGATTTTATTTAAGGTTAAAGTTAGCCATAATCGTGCTTCTGGCAAGGATATAGGTTAGAGTTTCATGGGCCGCGACTCATACAGCATCGTACCGAGACCACCGAAAGATAGATGTTTCCAAAAACATTTTATATTTTATAAAAGAAATTACAGATTTGTTTTTAAAACATGATTCATAAAAGAGGCAAAATTGGTAATATAATTTCGCCCTCATAAAACGAAAATCCTATAGCTTTGAAGACCCTCTCCCCTCCTCCCCACCCACTCTCCTCGATTTAGGACGTCACACCGTCCCCCCCCCCTCCCCCTCCCCACCCCCCAATTCGTATTTCGTCATTTTGACGTCTAATCAATAACATCGTAACCTGTCCCTTCTACTGTTCCGTCTCTCTCTCTCTCTCTCTCTCTCTCTCTCTCTCTCTCTCTCTCAACCCTCACCCCTTACCCTCTCTCTCTCTCTCTCTCTCTCTCTCTCTCTCTCTCTTTCCGTTTGGGTCGTTAGCGACAGGTACACACACCTGTCACACCTGTAGTCTTTATGAGATGCGTCACCTCCTCCGCCCGTATATATATACCATTATACTGCCGCGTAAATCTCCCCTTTGCATACGCAAGGCTGCCGCTACGCCGTTTGTGTGCGTCTTACTTAACGTTTGTACGTTGTTCGTCTTTTCTTTATTCCTAAGGTTTTTTTTTGTGGGGGGTGGGACTTTGTTTACGAGGGATGTTTGTAATCACCTGTGTTGCGGTTTTTTTTTTGTGGTAATAAGTTTTTTCTCGTTGAAGGTTGGCCTTTGTTTCAGCTTTGAGGTCTCTCTCTCTCTCTCTCTCTCTCTCTCTCTCTCTCTCTCTCTCTCTCTCTCTCTCTCTCTCTCTCTCTCTCTGTTGTTATTAGCAAAGCTTTGAGAATCTCTCTCTCTCTCTCTCTCTCTCTCTCTCTCTCTCTCTCTCTCACTTAAAATGAAAAATACAAAATGATGGAATATCTCTACTCTCTCTCTCTCTCTCTCTCTCTCTCTCTCTCTCTCTCTCTCTCTCTCTCTCTCTCTTCAAAATTGGCCTGCGACAAAAATTACCCCATCATTCTCTCTCTCTCTCTCTCTCTCTCTCTCTCTCTCTCTCTCTCTCTCTCTCTCTCTCTTCAAAGTGGCTGACAAAAAATTCCCATCTCTTCTCTCTCTCTCTCTCTCTCTCTCTCTCTCTCTCTCTCTCTCTCTCTCTGTGTTCGTCAGCCCTCCGTGTGCCAAAACCGGACAGTTTGGTGTCCCCTTGTGTCCAATAAATCAACTCCTCTCTCCAGAGTCCTTGTTGGCATATGGAAAGGGAAGTCTTTGTTCAACTTTTAGTTATTCACTTATTTATTTCTCTTATTTATTTGTTTATCTTTACAGTTTTCCCATTTCAGTTTCCATGTCAGTATTTTTATTGACACCATTACCTGAGCTGAACCGCTGCAAAATTGGTATGTTGATCATCACCCTCGGTCATCGGCATACCAAATTACCGGCCTCTAATCAGTAGTTTTATTTTATTTAAGGTTAAAGTTAGCCATAATCGTGCTTCTGGCAACGACGCAACGGGCCACCACGGCCGGCTGAGTTTCATGGGCCGCGGCTCCTACAGCATTATACCGAGAACGCCGAAAGATAGATCTGTTTTCGGTGGCCTTGATTATACGCCGTACAGAAAACGCGATTGCGCCGAAGAAACTTTTTTTTTTTTCATTGAATAGATATGTAAATGAGTTCAGTAATTCAGTAGATAATTAAATAAATGAACGAAGAAATTAATTAGCGAATTAGATAGGGGAGCTTTTGTGCATTTACGTCAAGAATTGACAATTCGAAATTGAATGAAAAAGACGAATGGAAAATAAAAGCTATTCAAAGCTAAAGCATTTTCAAGCATTCTGTTTTCATGTTTTCATTGAAAACTTCCATTTTCTTTCTGTATTTCCCTTTACTTCCTCTTACTTCTTCCTTATGAACATCATAATATTCTTTGGAAGCTTCTTGAATTTCAAGTCACTGGCTCCTGTGGTGGGTTTGTTCCATATGAATAGGGTTCGTCTTCTGAATAATAATAATAATAATAATATTCTTTTATGACCTTGAATTTCAAGTCAGTGGCCCCCTTTGTGGGTTTGTTCCATATGAATAGGGTTCATGTACTGAATAATAATAATAATAATAATAATAATAATAATAATAATAATAATAATAATAATAATAATAAAACACCATATTCTTTGGAAGCTTGAA
>NC_089770.1:2058500-2181000 GCF_040412425.1 Macrobrachium rosenbergii
CAATAAATTCTTAATAAAACCAGGGAACCAACATCTGACACACAAACACTCTCTCTCTCTCTCTCTCTCTCTCTCTCTCTCTCTCTCTCTCTCTCTCTCAGCAGGTCATTAGCAATATAAAAATTTAATAAAAATAATAAATTCTTAATAAAACCAGGGAACCAATATACTGACACGCAAAAACTCTCTCTCTCTCTCTCTCTCTCTCTCTCTCTCTCATACAACAGGTCATTAACAAAATAAAAAAATAAAAATAATAAATTCTTAGTAAAAGCCAGGGAATCTATATGCTGCACACACAAACTCTCTCTCTCTCCTCTCTCTCTCTCTCTCTCTCTCTCTCTCTCTCTCTCTCTCTCTCTCTCTCTCTCTCTCTCATATTCATCAACAGCAAGGACTAATAATCACCCGGCCAAACTCATTATGGAAGGAGGAAAAAAGCTCAATGCAACGCAAATTGCCATTGAATATTCAAGTAGCAACAAGTCTTAATGTGAGATTATTATTATTTTTTATTTTACCTCCCGCTTCTTCTTGTATAGTCTAATGACTTACAATTCCCGGAGAAGGAAACTCCTCAGTTGAATAGATAAAACGAGGAGGAGGAGGAGGAGGAGGAAGGAGTGAGACTTCCCCTCCCCTCTCCACCCCTCCGCCCCTTCTCCTACCATTTCCTCATTAAGAGATGATTATTGGTCGCTTGGAAGGTTGAGGTGGAAGGAAGGAAAGAAGCGGTAAGTAGGAGGAGGAGAGAAGAGACATTGTTGTGTTGGTGAGAGGCACAGAGAGAGAGAGAGAGAGAGAAAGACAGTGGCAGAGATCTAGCGAGAGAGAGAGAGAGATAGATATGTAACGAGATAGAGAGATTTAACGTGACATACAGAGAGAGAGAGAGAGAGAGAGAGAGAGAAATCTAACGACACAGAGACAGATATCTAACGAGACATACAGAGAGAGAGAGAGATTTAACGCACCAATTCATTTCTGCTTTTCTGGAGAACAAATTTTCAACTTACTTTTTTCGCGTCGCAGATCAGAGCATGAGTTAAGTCATTGCTTCAGCCAAAAATGTCTTGGGACTGGCAGTTTGAAGTCCCTAAGTAGCCCAGACCCGAATGAAACAAGAAATGGAAGATTAAAGTTATATAAAGCCTAACTATGAAGAAATATCAACAGGTCTTTTCTGCCACAAGTGCTACTAGCTATGTGGGTGCTAACCAAACTTCAACTAACCTAACTTAACCCAGCCTGACCTAACCTAACCTAACCTAATCCAGCTGACCTAACCCAACTTAATCTAACCCAGCTTAGCCTAACCTAACCTAACCCAGCTGACCTAACCTAACCTCTAGCCCAACCTAACCTAACCCAGCTGACCTAACCTAACCTCTAGCCCAACCTAACCTAACCCAGCTGACCTAACCTAACCTCTAGCCTAACCTAACCTAACCTATATCCTAACCTCTGGCCCATCCTAACCATACAGGACCTTTAAGCAATGTGAAAGTGGGTCTCTCTCTCCAAAGTGACTCGACTCGCTCACCTTCACCTGTTGATTATGGAGGTCTTGTGACCCATTTAATTGAGAGAGAGAGAGAGAGAGAGAGAGAGAGAGAGAGAGAGAGAGAGAGAGAGAGAGAGAGAGGCTTAAAGAATTTTCCACATGAGTGAACGTTGGAGAATCAACTCCAGTTTATCTCTTAAAACCTCATAATGGATTTGGAATGCCAAACGGAAGTAAGCTTCTCTCTCTCTCTCTCTCTCTCTCTCTCTCTCTCTTCTCTCTCTCTCTCTCTCTCTCTCTCGATCAAAACGACAGAGAGAGAGAGAGAGAGAGAGAGAGAGAGAGAGAGACAACCTGGTTTTTCTCTGAACTGGAAATCAACCTGAGGCGTGACTCGCTCGTACATACGTTATTTTTCATCGCCCGTGTGAACTGAAAACACTTCTCCCTCTCTCCCCCTCCCCCCCCTTCCCCTTCCTCCCTTTCCTCTCCCCCCTTACCCCCCAGCCCAAAGCAGCATTTATTTATATTGGATTCCTCTGGGGGGGACCGTGAGACGAGGTGTCCTTTTGTGCACGGACAGTAATTGGACATGGCGGTTGTCAACTCCCTTCTCAAGACACAAGGCACGGTCTCTCTCTCTCTCTCTCTCTCTCTCTCTCTCTCTCTCTCTCTCTCTCTCTCTCTGCCCATGGGAGTAGCTGAGCATCTTTCTTTTTATTCCCTTTTTCTTCTTTCTTTCTTCTTCTTCTTTTCTTCTTCTTCTTCTTCTTTCTTCTTCTTCTTCTTTCTTCTTTCTTCTTAATTCTTCAATTTCTCATCTTCCTCTGTTTATTCTCTGTATGAGAATATATTATGTATATATATATATATATATATATATATATATATATATATATATATATATATATATTAAACATATATCGTTTAACAGGAAGAACGTCCAAACAAAAGTAAAAGATGTTTACAAAAATAACAGAATGGGAACCACTGAATTTTCTTCTTTTTTTCGAGTTAATTAGATTATCCTGTTTTCGTATGAGTTATTCTTGGGTAGTCTTTTTTCATTTTTTTTTTTTTCGGAGCGTAAGGACAAGTTGTTTTGTTTAGGAAGTGCTTGTTTTCATATAACTATATTTTGGGGTGGGTTATGACGCTTGTTGTAGACGAATTTTATATTGAGTCTTCACAATTATATATATAAATATATTATATATATATATATACCTGTATATATATATGTGTGTGTGTGTACAGTATACGTATATATATTAGCATATATTTATACTTATATCATTGTGGATTTTTCCACCAGTGATAATAATAATAATAATTATAATAATAATATTAATAATAATAGTATATCCTCTTAAATATATATATATATATATATATATATATATATATATATATATATATATTTTTAACTGCCATGAACTCATCTATAACAAGCTATTTCTCATCGCCCTGAAATGAAACCTGCAAAGAGAAGAATAGAGAGAGAGAGAGTGAGCGAATGGGGTTGCGTGCCTAGGTATATGATCCTGGGTCGAACCCCTTGACGACTAGAGAGAGAGAGAGAGAGGAAACCCTTAAAAAACCCAGCAGGGCGCTTCCCCAAAATTCCTTCGGCCCCATCAACTGATTTTCTGGGAACAGGGCGGGTGGCGGGAGAGAGAGAAAGAGAGAGAGAGAGAGACAATAAAAAAGATACTTTTGATATATGTCACTGGTGGAAAATGCGGTTGATGGTATAAGGCGGCGGGTGGCGAGGTTATATAAAATAGAGAGAGAGAGTTTATAAGCACAAAAATTGAACCTGTTTTTTTTAAATCATTTCATAGTTTTGATCATGGAAAAATAATGACAACTAACTTAACAATTTCCTTTGTCAAATGAGATTGTTTTATTCTTATTTATATTATATATATAATTATTTTTGTCTTTGCTTTTCGTTATATTTAAAGAAAGACGTCTCTTTAAAAATCATAATTAAAAACACGTAAGGCGAACTACCGTTTTCTATTAACGAACCTGCAATGTTTACACCCTTCTCTCTCTCTCTCTCTCTCTCTCTCTCTCTCTCTCTCTCTCTCTCTCTCTCTCTCTCTCTCTCTCTATTTCCACCCTTCTTTCGTGTATCTTTATCGCAACCCCTCTACCCCTTATCTGTCACCCATAGATCGCCCCCTTTAAAAAGGGAAGGTTGTCTCACCTTATCAAAACCCCTCAAGTATAGAAAACGGGTGACGAACGGACTGATGGGTAACTTAGATAAAAAGTCGCGTGTCTAATGGGACGTGTTCCGTAACAGATTGTGTGAATGGTTTTGTTCGGTTGCGTGTTTTTATTGCCATTTTTTTTTACTTTTTCTCTCCCTTTTTCTTTTTTTTATTGTTTCCTTTTTATTTTGTTTATGTCATGTAAGAGTTTCTCTTTTATTTGGTTGTTTTAGTGAAAGCGTATTTGTTTTTGTGATGATTTTCCTCAAAATAAATGTATGGTTTGTGTATTTGCAGTGATGTATATATGGTAAGTGACGCGATCTCTCTCTCTCTCTCTCTCTCTCTCTCTCTCTCTCTCTCAAACAAACCTCTGTAAAATAAATGTATAATATATGTAAGTGTATTGGCGTATAAACAGTATAATATGATAGCTAACGCGAACTTAATCTCTCTCTCTCTCTCTCTCTCTCTCTCTCTCTCTCTCTCTCTCTCATTTCTGTTAAAATAAATGTATAGCATGTTTGTGTGCAATGACATATATGGTAACTTACGTGAACTTTGCCTCTCTCTCTCTCTCTCTCTCTCTCTCTCTCTCTCTCTCTCTCTCTCTCGTGTATAATCGATCCATAACAGTACCGAAAAACTACTCTACGCGAATAACGAGGGGGAAAAAACCTCTTCTGATATTAAATAAAAAAAATATATATTACAACAGCCAAAGATATGGTCGAGATAGCCCACGCCCTCGCGTAAAGAATGGGCGCTGTCTCACGCCCGTGGGTCCCCGCTTTGTTTATGGTTGTAAGAAGCTGAAGGGGGAAGAGAGAGAGAGAGAGAGAGAGAGAGAGAGAGAGAGGGAGAGAGAGAGAGAGAGACTGACTCCCCTCTCTCTAACCTCTCACTAACATAACGACGCATTTCATTAACTTATCCCAAATCCTACCTTATGGATTCAAGCCCTCGTTCTCCCATTCCCCCTACACCTCCCCACCGCCTCCTTAGTATTATACATTTCAAGAACCTTCCCCTCCCCTCCCCCCTTACGGTAACCTATTCATAACCCCCCCCCCTCCAACCCTTGATGTGATTAGGAAAAATGAAAGGATTGTATTTATGCCTATGGGTTGTGTATTGGGGGTCGGTTCCGTTACGATGTAGAATCATTAAGAATAATCACAATGACATCTGGTTTTTTGGGTTTGTTAAGGCTTAGGGTGAAATGATACGTTGTTAGTGCGTTCTTTTCGGTTCGTATTTTTTTTATTTTTTCTTTGTTAATTCTCTGTTCTTTATTTTTTTTTTGTTTGCTACGGACATGTTGAAAATATAAATAGATAATTTGGATAAAAAAAACGGAAATAAACATACGATTGTGTATGCATACATCCGCTCTGTATAAAAGTGTTTGTGTATTTGTGTATTCACACGCATACACACACATATATATATGTGTGTGTATAAAACTGTGTAATTAACTGTCTTGTCTGAATAAAAAAAAATACGTAATTAACTACAGGAATTAAACATACGCGTGTGTATGCATACATACGCTCTGTATAGTGTATGCGTGTTTATATATATATATATATATATACAATATATGTATAGTATATATATATATATATATATATATATATATATATATATATATATATATATATATACACGTAATACATGTAAAACTAAAAAATAATAAGCAAAAAGTCACAATAACTTATATAAGCTGTCGAATTCCCAGAAAACACAATCGTTCATATACATTATTGTGGCTCTTGACTTATCACTTCCGGTCACATTTATAGTGATGCACCATAGATTAAAAAAATGAATAAAACAATAACCAATGCATCTGAAGAACGGCGCCTGCGTGACGGAAACCAAATCTCAAACAAATCTTTCTTTTAAACCAACTCTCTCTACCATCTGTCCGCCGCTGCCTGTCTCAGAGAACTCTCTCTCTCTCTCTCTCTCTCTCTCTCTCTCTCTCTCTCTCTCTCTCTCTCTCTCTCTCTCCTTTGCCTTCTTACAACAATGGATGTTTGGGGAGATCTGAGGGAAGGTGAGGAGTGAGGAGGAGGAGGAAGAGGGATTCCTCACATACCAACTCAAAATAACGGGACGAAAAGGAGAGTTTAAATATTGCAAAGGGGAATATTTACGACTTAGTTCTGCTCGTTGTGTGTTTGTGAGAGAGAGAGAGATTGTGTGTGTGTGTGTGTGTATGTGCGCGCGCGCGTGTGCGTAAAGGGTATATAATACCCACCCGGAGTGACGCGAAATTCTTGTCTTTGTGGCGAAATTCTTTTGGAGAAAGTGCATTATTTTATTTGTATTATTATTTTTCTTTCTTTTTTTCTCGTATTTCGTTTTGGTTTTATGTGAGAGAGAGAGAGAGAGAGAGCATGCACATTTCTTTTCATTATTTATATATATATATATATATATATATATATATATATATATATATTATATATATATATACATACATATAGATGTATATATGTATATATTATCGGCGCAATCCAGTTTTCTGTACAGCCACTACAGCATAATAACCAAGGCCACCGAAAATGCATCTATCTTTCGGTGGTCTCGGTATAATGCTGTATGAGCCGCTGCCCATGAAACTTTAACCACGGGGCCGGTGGTGGCCTATCTATATAGTTACCCAGAAGCACGATTATGGCTAACTTTAAACCTTAAATAAAATCAAAACTACTGAGGCTAGAGGGCTGCAATTTGGTATGTTTGATGACTGGAGGGTGGATGATCAACATACCAATTTGCAGCCCTCTACCCTCAGTAGTTTTCAAGATCTAAGGACGGACAGAAAAAGCCGGCACAATAGTTTTCTGTTACAAAAAACTAAAAAGAATCAAAGAACGGAGATTTACAATGATACCGTTTCAAGTTAAGGTTACAAAATGTTAAAAATCCTAAGAACTGAATGGCGTTGCAATGAGTAGGGTCCACTCCCCCCTTACGGCCTCTCCCCTGGAAAAGAACGATGCCAAGACGGTTTCCCGTTAGCGATGCTGACAGTCCACTGAACGGGACCCTTATTCGGACCGCGGCGTCGAGACAAATTGATGCTGAATGACCTGTCGTCATGAATAAAACATTGGGGGGCGGTTCTCCCTGGTTTTTTTGGGGGTGGGGGTTTTTGGGCGCGAGACAGGGCACAGATGCTTTTGTTTTTCGGGGAGGGAGAAAGAGAGACAGATAGGCTGAGAGACAGGCAGGGTGACGGACGGACAGAGTTGAGAGACAGAATGATTAAAAATACTTTCTTATTTGAAGAGACGGAAGATTGACAGAATGATGGACGAACGGAAAAACAGAGAGAGAGAAATTAAAAATACTTTATTTTTTTAAAAGACATACGGACAGACAGACAAATATGGAGAGAGAGAGAGAGAGAGAGAGAGAGAGAGAGAGAGCAACTTAAAAAACTTTCTTATTTTCAACAGACAAAAATATACTCAGACTTTCTTTTTTTGAACAGACAGGCTGATGGACTGACAGAAGAGAGAGAGAGAGAGAGAGAGAGAGAGAGAGAGAAAAGGAGGACCTTGGGTGGGTGGTGGAACTTTCAAAAGTGAGAGGGAAGAAAACGCAATTTGCATTTCGTACGATACTTGAACCGAACTAAACAAAACTCGTATCGTTCGCGTTTAAAACATGAAATTCCCCCGGAAGGACAAACCGAAAACAAACGACCTTATAAATATTATTATAGCTTTCGAAAATGCCGAAGACCATTATAAATAAAAATACACTTGGTTTCCTCAACGCACTTGAAAAATGGAGAGCTAGAATTGTCGGTTTTGGGAGAATAATACCTCTCTCTCTCTCTCTCTCTCTCTCTCTCTCTCTGTCGTACGAAAATTATATTTTTCGGGACTGTAAATATGAACGTACTTTATCATTGGGTGTCATCCGGGGATTTCGGGAGGGCATTGTAGAACCTAGCGTTGATCTAGAACCTAGAGTAAAGATCTTCTAGCACATTTGAATTATTTATGTATATATATATATATATATATATATATATATATATATATATATATATATATATATATATATATTATATATGCATATATGTATATATACATACATATACACGTATATACTGTATATACATATATATATGTATAATGACAGCAGAAAAATTTATACACAGTCAGTCCATCAGTAGAAATATACTTCTTTGGCACCTGGCAGTCAGTGAATAGGTTACCACAGTTAAAATCCTAAATGCTTTTTTGGGCATTTAAGCTCCCGTGGCCAAGTGGTTAGCGTCCATGCTAACATTTATTTCTATGGAAAATATGTCCTACCTCGTACCTCGACCGAAATTCTAGTCTGGGTCATTGTGGAATAGACTTTTAGTCAGTGTTTACAAAGTCCTGAGTTTTATACGGCTTGTTTTATCCACTCAGCTTAATCCTTAGTCGGGGTCGCTGTTACTGATGATACTTTACCTGGGGTTCCTAAAGGAGGTTAGGTTTTGTAATCAACAAAGATATTATAAGTAACAAGTGAATGGACAGATTTTGGGTTATAGGGATTTGCCGGTTGGGAGTTTTATAGGATGGGGTGCAGAAAGGGGTTATTATTGTAGTGGTTTTGTTGTAGGGGGATGGGGAGGGGGGAGGGGAGAGTCAGAAAAAAATTTTTTTAAAATTGGTGTTTGATCGGAACCTTTATAGCTCAGAGCTGTTAAGGGATTCTGTTTAGAATTCCCACAATCCTCTTGTCACCTACCTACCTCCTCCTCCTCCTCCTCCTCCTCCTCCTCCTCCTCCTCCTCCTCCTCCTCCTCCTCCTCCTCCTCCTCCTCCTTAGCTTTGTCTTCTTCCTTGCCTACAAAGAATGTCTTGAGCACCGTAAGTATACGATGCATCTGGGATTATGTTAAGACCAGGAGATAAAAGCGATCGTTTTGAATAAGAGTTCTCTCTCTCTCTCTCTCTCTCTCTCTCTCTCTCTCTCTCTCTCTCTCTCTCTCTCTCTCTCTCTCTCTCTCTCTCTGGTCTTAACTGTCTTTTTGCAATCTTTCTCTCGATTAGCATTTTAAGTTTAAAAAGTTCAAGACAGCATCTCTCTCTCTCTCTCTCTCTCTCTCTCTCTCTCTCTCTTTCTCTCTTCAACTTGCTTTTTAGTCTTTCTCTCAATGAGTTTTTGTTGAGTTATGATCTCTCTCTCTCTCTCTCTCTCTCTCTCTCTCTCTCTCTCTCTCTCTCTCCAACTTCCTTTTTAGCCATTCTGTCAATTAGCTTTTTGTTGGTTTATAATTCCAAGGTAGTATCCTCTCTCTCTCTCTCTCTCTCTTCTCTCTCTCTCTCTCTCTCTCTCTCTCTCTGCTATAACAGTCAACCCACACGAAATCAGGTCTGGAAACCAAATATCATAACAGCATCGAATCCTAAACACACACTGAAAAAAGGGACCCCAAATTCCCATGCCCCACCCGGTCCACCCCCTCCCTCCCCTTCCAACCCCGCCCCTCCCCCACCCCTGGCGGCAAGAACGAGCACCCTCTACATCAGCAAAAGGGGGACTTAGGGATTACATATCTCACCTCACAATAATAAAAGCTAAGAGTGTCCATAACTCGGGAGGAGGCTAGGTCACCTCAGGTCACGTGATCTCCCCCGGAGAAATGTTACAGAAATACAGTGAAAGTGATGGTGTGTTGACTTCTGTATCTCTTGTTAGTGTATTCTGTATTTCTCGTGTATGCGTTTGTTGTATATATATTTTTTTTTATTTCATTTTGTGATTAGTGCATCTTTTGCAATTTATTTTACGTTTTACGATGGGCCATCTTAGTTGTTTAAGATTATTATTTAATTCATTTATATATATATATATATATATATATATATATATATATATATATATATATATATATATATCAACCTTAGTAGAATGTTATTAAATCAATATAATTGCAAATTATAATAATTGGGAGTTGATGCAATATTATTCCAGAAATTGTAAGTATTGTAATACCTAAATAAGTCTTAGAATATATTATTTATTATATATATATATATATATATATATATATATATATATATATATATATATATATATATATATATATAATGTGTATGTATGTGTATACATTATAGCTCTGCACACGTATATACATACATGTATATATGTAAACATACAACAAAACAAAAAACCCACAGATTCAGCAGCTTATCTATAAAACCGACATCTGTCAGGAACCACAATAAACTTTCTTCTTCACAGTCGATCGTTCCTCAAGCACCTCTCCCTTCCTTCCTTTCTTCCGCTGACCCGTGAAAGCACGAGAGTCGTTCGGGAAAGTAAATAAAAAAAAAAGGAAAGTGAACGAGTGTCAAAGAGACAGAGAGAGAGAAAATATATAAAGTCTTTGTGAATAGACACGCGCCATTTGTGAAACTCATCGACCTCCAAGAGGGATATGGTTGCCAGTGAGTTGTTGCTGAGAGAGAGAGAGAGAGAGAGAGTTAAATTGAGTTAGAGAGAGAGAAATTGAGCATAATTGGTAGAGGAGTTTGAGAGAGAGAGAGAGAGAGAGAGAGAGAGAGAGAAGAAGAGACAGAGATTAACAGAGATTAAAAAATTGAGAGAGAGAGAGGAAGACAAAGAGAAAGATTATGAGAGAGAGAGAGAGAGAGAGAGAGACTGAACGTCATTGGTAGAGAGAGAGAGAGAGAGCGAAACTGATAGAGAAAAAGAGAAATAAAGAAACAGAAAGATTGAGAGGGAGAGATAAAGGTTGAGAGAGAGAGAAACTTAAATTATTGAAAGATTTAGAAAGATTTAGAAGAGAGAGAGAGAGAGAGAGAGAGAGAGAGGAACTTCACAGCATCCCAGGGGCATCTCCAGTCCTCGTTGTCTTCTCCCAGGGTGATTCTTCCCGTGGCCTCAGAAACGTAGTGTTTTATAGGTAATAACTCAAGCCTTGAGTGTGTCCCGGCGGAGGAGTGAGTGATGTCCTGCCTCCTCCCCCTCCTCCTCCTCCTCCTCCTCCTAGAGGTGGAGGGAACCTTAAAGGAAAAAATCGACCTTTTCTCCCTATAGAGAAGGAGGAACTCTCTCTCTCTCTCTCTCTCTCTCTCTCTCTCTCTCTCTCATGAATATAGTTATCTCTCTCTCATTACTTTCACAAATATAGTTATCTCTTTTTCTCTCAGTTATAGTTATTCTCTCTCTCTCTCTCTCTCTCTCTCTCTCTCACACACACATAAATCACTTTCTATCCATCATTATTCTTATAACTATAGTTTCTCTCTCTCTCTCTCTCTCTCTCTCTCTCTCTCTCTCTCTCTCTCTCTCTCTCTCTCTCATAAATCAATCACTTTCTCTTCCTCACTATTACTTCCAAAACTGTAGTTTCTCTATCTCTCAATCTTTCAATAATTAAAGTCTCTCTCTCTCTCTCTCTCTCTCTCTCTCTCTCTCTCTCTCTCATCATAATCACAATGATCATCATCCGCTGACCTGCATCATTATCGCAGATTGCTTTCATCGTATCGAATCGTCTCGCTTGGGACAACATTCCCGCCCGGTCCTTCATTAATTTTAAACTGTCGTTTTCGCAAATTCCCCCCAAAGCATTATTAATTCTGAGGGACGGGACGATGCGTCTCTCTCTCTCTCTCTCTCTCTCTCTCTCTCTCTCTCTCTCTCTCTCTCTCTCTCATTTAATCTCCAGTAATTCAAGTTCTCTGTCTCCATCTTCAGTAGAACAACAGAGTTATTGCAATTCCCCCTTGGAAGAATTGACACATAGGCCTATACTCACTTAGAGGCCTACGAATGCAATTTTCCTATTATTTTTAACGGGACGTGATTGAGCAAATGAAAATTGCAAGATCCATTTTCCTTCTGAATTCGGTAGAGTGCCAGAAATGGCACTTTTTCGTAGACGTAGGCCTATTGGAGAGGCCTATTCAGCCACCTTCAAAGGCGACAGTGGTGCTTCTTTCATTTGCACAGAGACAAATCATATTATTTTCCATTTTACGAAAATGGTAATTTGGGAAGCCATGACAGCTTTTCCTGCTTGTGTTATGAATAGAGCAATGTACATACATACACACACACAAACATATATATGTGTGTGTGTTTGTGTAATAAAGAATATATGATGAATACCTGGCGTCATTAAGTTGTCAAGACGAGCGTCATAATAATCGCTTATATTACGTTTTGACGTCACAGAAGCCCAATTATATATCTTGATATCTTTAGCTTAAACAACAGTAATAACTTTGTCGTCTTGTATTTTCGTTTATCTTCGTCTACGTCGTCTTATACTGAAGCAGAAATATGAATTAGACGTATGTTCGTTATAGTCTAATACGTCCAGAGTCTCATCATGAAGCCTATAGGCCTAATGCGAAATGATGTTCGCTTCTTCTCACTTTTTCTCACTTCTTCTTCTTCCTCCTCACTTCTTCTTCCTCCTCCTCACCTCGTCTCCCTCTTCCTCACCTCTTCTTCCTACTACTCGCTTCTTCTTCCTCCTCCTCACTTCTTCCTCTACCACCTCTTCTTCCTCCTCCTACCTCGACTACACTGTCTCATCTTCTTCCTCCTCCTCACCTCTTATTCCTGTCTCACTTCTCCTTCCTCCTCTCATCTCTTCCTACCTACTCACTTCTTCTTCCTCCTCCTAACCTCTTCTTCCACCTTCTCACCTCTTCTTCCCCTCTTCCATCTTCCTCCCTTCCCCTCCCCCTCCATGGAGGGGAATTCGGTCTCCAAAGGATGGTAATGATCAAAGACTGGAGGGGTGACCATAAAAGGGGTGTTGATATTAGCGCAGAGCACTCGTCACAGGTAATTGAGAGACCCAGAGATAATCTGTGTACACCTTCGAATTATCTCCCAATATTCTGTTCTCCTTTCTACCTAAATTATCAGTTATCATTGATCATTTCATATAATGATGACTGAAAGAGTGTCACCTTTATTCATTATATCCTTCCTTTCCGTGAGATCAGGAATAGAATGATGAATAAAAGTGTCACCTTTATTCATTATATCATTTCTTTCCGTGAGATCAGGAACAGAATAATGAAAAGGAAATTGTCACCTGTATTCATTTTATCATTCCTTGAGATCAGGAATATAATGAATAAAAGTGTGTGTCACCTTTAAATCATTACATGATTCCTTTCCGTGAGATCAGAAATATAATGATGAATAAAAGTGTATCGCCTTTATTCATTATATCATTCCTTTCCGTGAGATCAGGAATATAATGAATAAAAGAGTGTCACCTTTATTCATTATATCATTCTCCGTGAGATCAGAAATATAATGATGAATAAAAGTGTGTCACCTTTAAATCATTCCTTAGCACAGGGGAACGCCTCAGGTGCATAAAACCTAGCACGGGTAATGGGTGCTATTCCTGTTTACACTTTGACAACAGTACGCGTTGATCCAGGCTTAGTTGTAATTCCTTAATGTAATCAACTTGGAGGCGTGGCGTTTGTATATTATTCTGGCCTAAAATGGGAGACTGCAGCATCTGCAAAAATACAACACTGAGAAAAATGGTAGATACTGCAGTTTTCCCTTGCCTTACCACTGAGTTTGCAGATACTGCAAATGGGACCCCCTAAATACTCGTGGAAAGCATTGAAGAATCATTCTGAAACCGCAGTAACTTGGGTATTAGTGTTTCATGAGCCCAATAAGTGGCATATCTCAGTTTCGAAAATTTTGCAGATACTGCAGTTTTTAGGGCAGTATTTTTTGGGTACCTGTTCAGGTTGAGCTGTCAGTTTTCAGCGGTTCGTTGGGTACATAAAATTACCAATCCGGAAAATAATTAATTAAAAAATTAGGTAAAGAGGAAAAAAGATTCTTTATACAAGAGGAGTCTTAGAAAAGTATTACTCTTATTAATAGCACTGTCAGTAAATGTACTATGGTATGCAGAATAGATTTATTTAATGTAATTCATTTCATATTGACCAAACAGCTACATATCACAGCTGGGCTAGGCCATCATAAATATTCTGTGTGGAAGAAAAATATGTCTAATGCGCAGGAATTATTATTTTGCAATAACTGAGGTCATCTGTTGTACCTTAATGTATTAATATATGAGAGAGAGAGAGAGTTATCCTCGCACTCCGCATATCCTTCTTGACTCTCTCTCTCTCTCTCTCTCTCTCTCTCTCTCTCTCTCTCTCTCTCTCTCTCCCCTTCACAGCCTATACACTGACGCACTGAGACCCCTACAGAGTATAGCGGAGCTGCCCTTTGAAGAAGGCGTTCATTAATCTAATAGCCATATCCTCCTGAGGGGGGGAGAGGGGCCTGGGAGGCGTTTGTCTAGCCAGGTAATTAGCAGAGGACATCATCACCCACCTTCCAAGTACCGCAGGTGTCAAAGAGCTGGGGAAAGCAGACAGGTACCGTTCTTGTATGGATGAGGGGGGACGGCTGTTTCAGACGTGTCTCCTGGCAACGTATGACAAACACGTCGTCATCGCGATCATAACATGTTATTGACAGAGAGAGAGAGAGAAAGAGAAAGAGAGAGAGAGAGATAGAGACAGAGAGAGAGAGAGAGAGAGAGATTACAGGTGAATATGCAAACATGATTACCAACTGCAGCTTCGCTGGGTATTTCAGTATGTGAGTCTGCATCGGGTATTTCTCTTTGTAAGTTGAGAGAGAGAGAGAGAGAGGGGGGGGGGAGGCGACGGGGAGAGAGAGTACAGATAAATACACAAGCACAAGTTTACTTAAAAATAAAAAGGAAATACCAACTATAACTGCATAATGTAAATTGACAGTTGGAGAGAGAGAGAGAGAGAAAGATGAACAGGCAAGCAAAAGTTTACTTTAAGAAGAAATCACCAACTCCAACTCTCTCTCTCTCTCTCTCTCTCTCTCTCTCTCTCTCTCTCTCTCTCTCTCTCTCTCTCTCTCTCTCTCAGTGTACACAGTGAATACTCATTGTATATGAAGTAGGTAAACTAATGATTGCGTATTCATCTGTACTCTCTCTCTCTCTCTCTCTCTCTCTCTCTCTCAAGACACAGACACGCTGAATAAAAAGCTCCAGCTGTTATCTCTCGCCCATTCCTCCTGTGTTCCTTCATCTGCCCAAAAGGCTCTAGAGTCTAGACCTATATCCACCCAGAACACACCTGCCCCGGAAGGCTAGACCTATGTACCCATACACGGACACGTAGTGGCGATCATTCCGTATTCGTGATGGGATGGGATGGCCGAAGGAACCTGCAGAATAATGTAGGGGGAGGGGGAAGGAAGAGAGAAAATAAGACTTTTCTATAGGGGCGATAAGGCGAAGGGTGGGGAGGGGGGCGGAAGGCAGTCCTAAGATGGCCGTTTACCATAGAAACGGCCTCTTTCATTCCCCGTTTTATTCTCCGTTTTATTCTTCCTGTCGTCTTCTTTTGTTCCTTGGAGGAGGCAAGGTTTGGGTTTTTCTTTATTTCTTCTTCTTCTTCTTCTTCGCTTTCTCTCGTTTCTTTCTCATTCTTCCTTATTCTCTCACTTTCTCTCATACTTTTTCAATTCCTTGTGGATTATTTCATCTCGCTCTTATCATCCATATTCTCTCACTTTCTCTCATTTCTTTCAATTGCTTTTCGATGATTCTCTCTCTCTCTCTCTCTCTCTCTCTCTCTCTCTCTCTCTCTCTCTCTCTCTCTCTCTCTCTCTCTCTCTCTCCAGTATTCCAGCACCCCCAACCTTTCAAAAAAGGACCAATTCATTGTTGCTATCGCTTTTCTTCCCTTACCACAATCTATCGTTCAGGCTCGTTATCATATCTTTTCGCCTTATTCCCCCATTCGGAGGAATTGCACCCAATTGCTTACGTAACCGTGGATAATAAGGGAAGAATTGTCTTGTTCGTGCTTTTCTCTTTTTATAGTGAATCCATCAAAAGTTTTCTATAAAACGGGGGTTTTATTTTATCAGGGGGCGTTCGCATTTGTGACGCAAAATTATATTCAAAGGAGCCTGTGAGTGATGATGTTGATAAGTGCTTTAAAGAGAGAGAGAGAGAGAGAGAGTTTTACCATAATTATTAAGCTGATTTTTCCAAGCTTACCCTGTTGGTACGTACAGTAAGTGCTATAGAGAGAGAGAGAGAGAGAGAGAGTTTTACCAAAGTTATTAAACTGATTTTTCCAATTTTACCATTGGTAGAAGTTAGTTAAACAAAAATATTATTTGGTTTTTCCAACTTAACCCCATTGGTAGATATATGCAAAATGAGAGAGAGAGTTTTACCAAAAATATTGTTTTGTTTTTCCAACCTAACCCCATTGGTAGATATATGCTGTAAAATGAGAGAGAGAGAGAGTTTTACCAAAAATATTATTTGGTTTTTCCAACCTAACCCCATTGGTAGATATATGCTGTAAAATGAGAGAGAGAGAGAGTTTTACCAAAAATATTAATTTGATTTTCCAAGCTTAACCCCCATTGGTAGATATATGCTATAAAAAGAGAAGAGAGAGAGTTTTATCAAAAATATTATTTGATTTTTCCAACCTAACCCCATTGGTAGATATGTGCTGTAGAGAGAGAGAGAGTGTTTCACCAAAGTTATTAACCTGATTTTTCCAAGCTTACCCCATGGGTAGATATGTTCTATAAAGAGAGAGAGCGAGAGCGAGAGAGAGTGGGTTTATCAATAATATTATTTGATTTTTCCAAGCTAACCCCATTGGTAGATATGTGCTGTAGAGAGAGAGAGAGAGTTTTACCAAAAATATTATTTGATTTTGAATATAACCCCATTGGTAGATATGTGTAAAAGAGAAAGAGAGAGAGAGAGCTCCATTCGATGCCTCCTTGTTCTTATCGTCAAACAGTCCCTCTTGTTCGTGCGCGTTCTTCTTCTTCTCTTTCTTCTTGTTTTCTTCTTCTTCTTTTTCTTTCTTCTTCTTCTTCTTCTCCTTCCTACTTCGTTGATTTCTTAACCGAACGTTTCTTCTTCTTCTTCTTCTTCTTGGGGCTCCTTCTTTGATTCCTCCCTCCTCTTCTTCTTTCTTCGGTCCCCTTCTTCTTCTTCTTCTTCTTCTCCTCCCTTCTTCTTCTTCTTCTTTTCTTGTTCTTCTCCCGTTTCCTCTTATTCTTCTCCTTCTCCCTCGTCTTCTGTTCTTCCTCTTCTTCTTCATCTTCTTCCTCTTCTCCTCACTCTTCTTATTCCTCCTCCTCCTCCTCCTCCTCCTCCTCCTCCTCCTTCTTCTTATTCTTCTTCTTCCTCTCCTCTATCAAAGTGAGAAAGGCGACATAAGGTCGACTTCTGCCTGCGATTCGAAGTATTGTTTTCCTCGAGAGCATGATTGTGTTTCGTATAATTCTCTCATAAATGAAATTGTGTTTTTCCTCTCTCTCTCTCTCTCTCTCTCTCTCTCTCTCTCTCTCTCTCTCTCTCTCTCTCTCTCTCTCGTTTCTATTCGATTCCAATTTGCAGTTGAATGGTTTATTTTATTTGGGGTAGGGGGTTGGGAGGGGGAGAGTCTGGGATTGGGAGAAGGGTTGTATTTGGCTGTTGAATGTATGTAGATAGGTAGATAGATTAGATAGATTGACAGATAGATAAATATATAGATAGATAGATTATAGGTATGTGTCTTTGTATATATACACACACACATATATATATATATATATATATATATATATATATATATATATATATATATATTATATATATACATATATTTATATATCTATATAATTGAGAGAGAGAGAGAGAGAGAGAGAGAGAGAGAGAGAGAGAGAGACTATGCAGTTATTCCCAAGGTTGAAAATCAGGCGAATATCAATCATGAATTTTAAAATATAATTCTTTGGGCAAATTGTACCTTTTCATTCTTGGTCTGTTGACGGAAGCATCATTAGACGAAAGGAGGAGGAGGAGGAGGAGGAGGAGGAGGAGGAGGAGGAGGAGGAGGAGGACTGTCGAAAGCCCTTGTGATAAAACTTCGACACCAAACAATGTGAGAGTCATTCGCCTTTGTTTCAGGGTAAAGGTCGATAGATCGATTGTAGTGGGTTTTTTTATTCTTATTTTTTTTTTTTGTCTTTTCAGAGGAGTTAAGAGAGAGAGAGAGAGGGTTTTATTTTTCTATTTTTTATTTTTAGTAGTTTTTTATTGTGTATATATGTATATGCAATTGTATGTTTCTTATCTCTCTCTCTCTCTCTCTCTCTGAGAGAGAGAGAATTCATATAAGAAACAGGTACAGGAATCGGAAGAGAAAGAGAGAAAGTCATATAAAATATATATAAGAAGAGAGAGAGAGAGAGAGAGAGAGAGAGAGAGAGAGAGAGAGAGAGAGAGAGAAACCTGCCAAATAAAAATTGCATATAGAAACCTGTCACACATTCCCACTTCATCTTTTGCAAAACCAAGAATTATTGCTGTTTGACAACATTTGATTGACGAGACTTTGTCAAATAGAGAGAGAGGGAGTGGGAGGGACAATTCCCATTCCTTCTGTTCCAGTCGAGTTCGTTCCGGTTCCTTTATTCTTCGGACATTTTTTTTATTCCCCTCTCCCCTCCCCCTCCCCTACACCCCCTCTTTCTCCGGATATCCGTATGGGAGCCATTTGAATTTATCATAGCACTGATGACGAGCGTTATAAAATGATTCCTTGCGTGGTGTTATTGCCTCTCTCTCTCTCTCTCTCTCTCTCTCTCTCTCTCTCTCTCTGTTTTATTACCTGTTTTATTACCTGTTTATCTCTTTTTTGAGTTTATAATTCTCTCTTTCTCTCTCCCTCTGATAATGATTTTTAATAATGACTGTTTTCTCTCTCTCTAATTATGAGGTTTATAATCTCTCTCTCTCTCTCTCTCTCTCTCTCTCAGATTATGATGTTTTTACCACCTATTTTATCTCCCTCAAATAATGACGCTTATAATCTCTCTCTCTCTCTCTCTCTCTCTCTCTCTCTCTCTCTCTCTCAGATTATGATGTTTTTATTACCTATTTTATCTCCCTCAAATAATGACGCTTATAATTCTCTCTCTCTCTCTCTCTCTCTCTCTCTCTCTCTCTCTCTCTCTCTCCACGTCTTGATAACTGTACACCATATATAACAATTATTTGTCTAATAATAATTCGAATTAATTATTTGTTTTTGTATTGTATACGGACTCAAAATGCCAATTAAATAATTGGTAATCAGCCGCCCCAAATAATCGTCTGCTTGGTAATTATTCCAGCATATCTCAAATGATAATTCTGCTGAATAATTATTCCCATATAATTCTCAAATGATAATTTTCTTAATAATTATTCCTGTATATTTATCAAATGACAGTTCTGCTTAATAATGATTCCCGTATAACTCTCAAATGATAATTCTACTTGATAATTATTCCAATATAATTCTGATATGATAATTCTACTTGATAATTATTCCAATATCATTCTGATATGATCATTCTGCTTGATGATTATTCCAGCATAATTCGCAAATGATAATTCTGCTTAATAATTATTCCCGTATAATTCACAAATGATCATTCTGCTTGATAATTATTCCAACAAAATTCGCAAACGATAATTCTGCTTAATAATTATTCCCGTATAATTATCAGACGTCGCTGCTAACGATTATTCCCGTCGAGATAATTAATCATTAATTTTTGCCCTTGGAAACTGGCAAAGGCTTTGATTTCATACCTGCCCCCCCTCACCCGTGGAACCCCCTCCCCCCGCTCACCTGTGGGGTGGGGGGATCCGCCCCCTCCCCCCAGCTTCTCACACACCTCCATATTGTCTTTCTCCTTCATTATCGCCCTTTATTTTTTTTTTTTGTGTCGTCGATGTCTTGCATTTTTATTGGTGATTATTTAAACTCTCTCGCGACGTACGCACCTGGGTCTCTCTCTCTCTCTCTCTCTCTCTCTCTCTTTGAGCTCAGAAGACATGTCTTCTTATTTTAATTCTCTCTCTCTCTCTCTCTCTCTCTCTCTCTCTCTCTCTCTCTCTCTCTCTCTCTCTCAGAGCTCAGAGAACATATGCCTTTTTATTTTAACTCTCTCTCTCATCTCTCTCTCTCTCTTTATTTTCTCTCTCCTCTGTCCTTGATAATATTATGCAATTATTAAATTCATTTTGATATCTGTGTATGTAGCAATTATGCATTCTCTCTCTCTCTTCTCTCTCTCTCTCTCTCTCTCTCTCTCTCTCTCTCTCTCTCTCTCTCTCTCTCTCTCTCTCGCCATACTCGCTCCTAAATTAAAATAACCAAGTTTTTAAATCTTATTCATTTTTATACTGACATTCCGTGTTCGAATCACATCGCTGTATCTTTCATGAGAGAGAGAGAGAGAGAGAGAGAGAGAGAGAGAGAGAGAGAGAGAGAGAGTTAAAATAAAAAGGCATATGTTCTCTGAGCTCTGAGAGAGAGAGAGAGAGAGAGAGAGAGAGAGAGAGAGAGAGAGAGAGACATCTTCACCCTGGAAAGAAAATAGAAGAGTCAGATAACGGTCGATAATGAAGACAAACTAAATAACGAAGCAGAGAGACGGTTCGGTAACGAAGTTACCTTGTAAGGGAGAAGAAGATCCCATACTTCCCGTGTCGTCCTAAGTCAGTTGGACCCATATTTTCGGGGACTGATGGGGGGAAGGACCCAAGGACAGGCATTGAGATGTCCGGAAGCTAAAGATCGCAGTGCCTCTTCAAAGAAGGAAGTTTATATAAGATTTAAAACAAGTAAGAAATGCGCCGAAGTTTCTCTTCGGCGCAGTCGAGTTTTCTGTATGGCGTATAATCAAAGCCACCGAAAATAGATGTATCTTTCGGTGGTCTCGGTATAATGCTGTATGAGCCGCTGCCCATGAAAGTTTAACCATGGCCCGGTGGTGGCCTGTCCTATATCGTTGCCTGAAGCACGATTATGGCTAACTTTAACCTTAAATAAAATCAAAACTACTGAAGCTAGAGGGCTGTAATTTGGTATGTTTGACGATTGGGGGGTGGGTGATCAACATACTAATTTGCAGCCCTCTAGCCTCGGTAGTTTTTAAGATGTGAGGGCGGACAGAAAAAAGTGCGGACGGACAGACAAAGCCGGCGCAATAGTTTTCTTTTACAGAAAATTAAAACCGAAAATTCTATGCCCTAAAAACAGAAAATTTTCTGTCCTAAAAACCGGAAATTCTATACGCAAAAAACCCAAAATTCTATGCCCAAAAAACCGAAAGTTCTATGCCCTAAAAACCGAAAAATCTATGCCCTAAAAACCGAAAATTCTGTGCCCGAAAAAACGAAAATTCTCTGCCCCAAAAAAAACGAAAATCCTATGCCCTAAAAATCTCAAATTCTATACCCCCCAAAAAACTACACCTTATCCTACCCGTCTGTAAAACTAAAACGAGTGCAGACATTTTTTGTCTAATGTTTTTTTTTTATTGTTGTTGTTTGTCCCTAAATCGTTGTTGTTTTTCCCTAAATGGAGGCATTTACGAAAGAGTGCATCCCCACCTGCCATGTGTGCGTGAGACCCACAAATGTTGTTTAGGGGATTTGCTTTGGGGAGGAAGTCGGCTGGAAGGAATCCATTTTAATTTGATTGCGGGGAAATTTCTCCCTTTGAGGATCGCTCTGAACTTTTTTTATGAGTGTAGGGGCCTTCGTTACATTTGTATTCACACACAGACACACACGTATATATGAATTTATATATTTTTTATATTATATTATATTAGCAGATTAAGTAAAGGACAACAAGTCGAAAGGCCTTGCAGCACTCAATTGTTTCTCTTTCATTCGTGGATATTTTGTCTTTATTTATATATTCATCACCTTCCATATTTTCGTGATTCAGGTTCAGTTATACATATCTTATATATAATATATATAGATATAGATATATATATATATATAAGAGAGAGAGAGAGAGAGAAGAGAGAGAGAGAGAGAGAGAGAGAGAGAGAAAGTCGCACTGAATGAAATTATCCAATACAGCTTCGCCATACCTATACTGAATTACTGAACCCATTGCTGAAAATCAATTCAGTCTTTTATATTTCACAATCTCCCGAATCACTGAACCTGCAGTTTTAAAAAATGAAAATATCTGTCCAATTAACTCTCGCATCTGTTAACTGCAGAGTTATCGTGCATTGAGTCTCTTTTGTGTGTGTAGGTGCAACTTGAATGCTTAGGAAGGGGAGACAGGCGTTTAGTGTTTATGGGGGCCAGCTAGGGACTAGTTAGGGAAGTCTAGGGAAAGGGGGCGACCACCCCCCCATTCAAGGGACGTCTAGATGTGTGGGGGGGGGGACGGAGCACCCCCATTTAGATTGCTGATGGCATAGGGACCAGTTAGGGAAGTCTAGGGAAAGGGGGCGACTACCCCCATTCAGGGGACGTCTAGATGTGTGGTGGGGCGTGGGCGGGGGGGGGAACACCCCCCATTTAGATTGCTGATGGCAGAGTCGTCAACACTCCTGATTGCTCCCTGGAGCCGCCTCAGCGGAGAAATATGGCGACGCCCCCTCGGAGCAGTAGGAGGCATCAGCGGGGGCGCCCCCTGTGTTCTAGGGGCGTCTAGAGGGCCCTGGGAGAACGACTTTACAAATGCCCTACGTCTCCTGAATGCTAAAATTATCCCTTTCGGCTCGAGAAACGTCTCCTTTCCTCAATACCTCTGACTCCGAAGATGCCGCTGGATAATCCGGCTCCATTTTTCTCTCTTTAATTTCCTCTCCAGGATTTCGGGGCTGGGGATTTTTATCCTCCGAAGGGATAAAATCAGTTTGGAGACACTTCTCTCCCTGTTTTTATATTGGTATTTTTTTTATCGTTTCTCGAAAAGCAGAAAAAGGAGCATTGAATTTTCTCTCGTCACTTCAAGTGAGACTTCTGCCTTTTGAGGCTTGGCTTCGTGGAATGGCGAAATTCGCCTGAAAAAAATATCCTTTTTTTTATTGATTTTTTTAAAAGACGTTTGAACGACAGTTTTTGTAGTTATGATGTAATGAGAGGCATTGTAGGTTCTTGAACTTTCTACTTTCGTTTATTATCTAAGTATAATGAAGAATGTTTTGGAATAAGTTAAACTTATATTTTTGGATAATTTTTTGAAACATTCTGAGAGTTTGAGGACCGATATATTCTGTGTGTATATATATATATATATATATATATATATATATATATATATATATATATATATATATATATATATATATATATATAAGAGCCACTTTTCACATGATTCCTGCAATTACAGAAAGCCTAACAATATGCTAATTTAGTTTGGCTTAATTACAGATATTCACATTCATCTTTCAAGTTCATCCACTTATCTGCCTAAAGAATTAGACTGATATTCTGCATCTAATTACAATGGAAAATTATTGCTTATTTAAACTGATTAAAATCACTGAAGCCTCTGACTGATTTTGATATCTAACGAAACATATATGCAAATTTGTGTTTTGAGTTTTCTGTAAAAGAAAACTGTTTGCCAGCTTTGTTGTCCGTCCGCACTTTTTCTGTCCGCCCTCAGATCTCAAAAACTAGTATCTGCCTGCAAATTGGTATGTTGATCATTAGACTGATATTCTGCAAATTGCAGCCCTTAACAAGTAGGAAAATTATTGGTTATTTAACTGATATGAGAGGTCACTACTGGGCCGTTTTAAAGTTTCGTGGCCACGGCTTTCAGCATTATATCGAGACCAGCGAAAAGATAGATCTGTTTTCGTGGCCTTGATTGTAGGCTGTACAGAAAACTCGACTGCGCCGAAGTGACTTCGGCGCATTTTTTACTTGTTCTCAAAGTTCGTCAAATTTTTTTTTAATCTAATTGTCATTCATTAGATCTTATATATATATATATATATATATATATATATATATATATATATATATATATATATATATATCCATATATCCAGTCATCATAACATATAATATTGCAGCCGCGCCCTGCGTTACTCTAGCAGCGAAACAGAAACGGGAAATTTCCAAACAGATATAAAAGTAAACTGTAGAAGGTTAATACAATATCTGCTGGCCCACGGCCGAGCCGTTTCTCTCTCTCTCTCTCTCTCTCTCTCTCTCTCTCTCTCTCTCTCTCCTCATCGCACAGATATGCTGAGGCCACACGGTAATTGATAGGAGGCCTAAAATTTGGAGGTGTTGGTGGCCGGGGGTTAAGTAGGGGGGGAACGGGGCGGGGCGATCATGAGGAAAATGAAAGGAAAAAGGAAGAGAAATGAGAATTATCCAGACCGCCATATTATTTTCGCATCGTCAGGGAGAGAAAGAAATCTTCTTCTTCTTCTTCTTCGTCTTCTTCTTCTTCTTCTTCTTCTTCTTCTTCTTCTTCTTGGTTTGATAGCTGGGAAGTTTATCTTTTTTGTGTTATCGAGATTTTTGCAAGTTAATGGACGTGGTGTTGATTATGGTTTATGGGCACCCGTCCAGCTACTTGCCAGACCTAAGGCTGCTTATTAATACGTTTTGGAGGGGAAGGTGTATAATTATGTGTATATATATATATATATATATATATATATATATATATATATATATATATATATATATACTGTATACTGTATAATGTTTAATTAAAAGTATTAAGATTTTCATTATATATACTGTATACTGTATAATGTTTAATTAAAAGTATTAAGATTTTCATTATTTAAGGTAATAATTAAAATGAAATCAGTTTCAAGTTTTTTCTTTTGTAACTGATAATAATAATAATAATAATAATAATAATAATAGAAGCGAGAGAAACTAATATCTCTATATCAATTTATTGTATGGGGCTTTCCCATAGGCCCAACTTGCCATAAATAATATAAAAAATGACAAACACTTATTTGTGACAGGTGTTTTTTCCAAAAAAAAGCAAGTAAAGAAAAAAGGCTTTGTCAGCAATTTTTTTTTCCCGCGCATGCGTTTAATTTTAAAAAAAGCTTTGTCAGCAACTTATTTCCCGCGCATGCGTTTAATGTAAAGAAAAAAGCATTGTCAGCAATTTTGTTCTGCGCATGCGTTATTGTAAAAAATAAAGCTTTGTCAGCAATTTTTTTTCTGCGCATGCGCCTCATGTACTTTTTACACTTACATTATTTATGCTTATTTTCGACAATGAATTCCTTTTTTTATCCATAATTGCTTCAATTCCGCGTCTTCTTCGGCCCTGGGCAAGAAAATAGATAGGTTAGACCATCCTTTTGGCTCATGGATTAAGAAAAATACCAAATTTAAAAAAATAACTTAATAACGCAAGCAACTTCTTATAATTTGAGCAGCTATGTAGTAAAACGGGATTTATTTTTATTTATTTTCATTATTACAAATCAAAGATTCTGATACCTGAGCCAATCAGTATAGGGTCGAAAGCGTTCAAGCAGAACTCATACGAAGCAGAAGGCACAAGTGTAGGCCTATGCGTCGGAAATATAGGCCTATGGAAAGGTGGGCCTAGGAGACACCTTCAGACGGATTGTCTGAATTGGTAGGCTATAAATTCATTGTTTCTCTCTCTCTCTCTCTCTCTCTCTCTCTCTCTCTCTCTCTCTCTCTCATCCAACTCCTTCTCCCTCTCTTTACACCTTATCTTTTATCCTCTCTCTCTCTCTCTCTCTCTCTCTCTCTCTCTCTCTCTTCTTCGTCGACCAATCAGCAGCGTCCTTCCATCCGGCACCCGGGTCACGTAGGCCAATCAGCTCACTTATAATTTCCTCCTTTGTGTCGTACAACCGTGGTCAGTATCTGAGTTATCTCATAACACAATAGTCTTGATTTTTCTTTCTCTCTCTCTTCTCTCTTATATATATATATATATATATATATATATATATATATATATATATATATTCTTATCTTATGATTCTATCACTTTTTACGTGGTTCATTTATCACACATTACCACAGGTGAAAAATAAGAAACCTCCGGTTTCGACTTTATATTGACGAAGGATGATACAGAGTGTAGTCTGAAATATATATATATATAAAATATACACAACCGTTATAGGCTCCATATATGAGGTGGGAGTGGCCTTTAAAACTCATTAATAAAAATCACAATAGACTCTCAGGGACATTGCTGAGATCATAGATACTGTGTTTAGAAATATTTTTCATATATCTCTACTGCCTACCTTAAAGTTTAATCAATTTTACAAAATTTCTTTTGATATTAAAGGATACCTGATGGCTTATGGTTGTACTTTCTTTTATGAAGCTAGATTCAATGATGTTCCTTTCCAGTGTCGTATGATTGTTCTCACTAACATGTTTACCACTGGTGCATATCTCACACATTTCTTATGTTGTTCAATTCTTTTTCAGAGTTTGGATTGGCAACAGAGATCTGGGAGTTCTTGATAAACATTTTTTTCAATTGAGAACAAAATAATATGTATGTATATGTATGGTTCCTTTCTAGTATGTATTGTATATATGTTTCAAATTTATCTTAGTTTAGGAGGGCGTAGGATTGATAGTGTATTAGAAGCAGTGCATAACAGGCATCAAACCAGAAAAACACAAAAATTTGCTTGAACTGCCTTATTATAGTATGAAAGATATCCTCATCTTTTAAGAAGTGTTAATGTCGCATTTAAGAACAATACAACAATGAAAATGTACTTCAAGAACTCTACAGACAATATTAAAAATGTGTATATAAAATTCCCTTGTAAGTCTTAGACAACTTTTATATTCGGGAAAAGCACTATCTGAACAACATAAAAATCACCTTTATTTTTGTATTTTCATGCTATCAACTGGGAAGGGCAAAAGGGGATTGTGTATATTCTAATAATGCACTGAAAGGAACATTTGTTATTTTGTTATGAATATCCAGTCAAGGATGTATAAACTTGATCCTTAATATCAAAAGAAATTTGTAAATTGTTTCTCAGTAGAGATATATGAAAATAGGATCTCTATTTGTAAACACAGTACGAGGGTACAAGGTTAATCCGGCCGATGACACCGCGCACGTGTGGATTTGAGGTGACCTATGGTCTGTTTATCGCAATGTCCGTGATTTTTTAGCCAAATGAGTTTTAGCCACTCCTACCTCGACACCTGGCCAGAGTGGGTATATGGAGCCTCCCAATTTTGTGTATGCATTGTAGTTTCTTGTAGTATAAACATGTATCAGTTTTGTGGAAATTCGGGAAAACTGGTCAGGACCTACACCCTAATTTCTTATTTTTCACCTGTAAATGTGATATATATATATATATATATATATTATATATCTATATATATAAAATCTGTAAATATATATATATAAGAGAGAGCTAGAGAGAGAGCGTAGGGGGAGAGAAAGAGAGAGAGAAGAGAGATGATGTATGTATATACGCCTGTATTACGTCATATTTATGACATGAAAAAAAATCACATATAAATCTCGTCTAGACACTTCTCATATTTCTCTCTATCTTATAAAATCACCTTTATTGTATTTTCCTCTTTTTGTTATTTTAAGCTCTCTCTCTCTCTCTCTCTCTCTCTCTCTCTCTCTCTCTCTCTCTCTCTCTCTCTCTCTTCTGATAAAACTCCGGCTACACGAATGACCTTCTTGTCCGGAACTCACCCTGATATGATTTGGCTGAGTTCGTAAACATTTCTTTTGTTTTGCTGTGAAAATGAGAGAGAGAGAGAGAGAGAAGAGAGAGAGAGAGAGAGAGAGAGACACTAGTTGTCGTGTTATATTAATTTTGATAAAATTAAGAAAAGTGAGAGAGAGAGAGAGAGAGAGAGAGAGTTTTATTAATGGTTTTGCTGATTGACTGAATATTATATACACGACTTTTTTTGAGAACTGACTGGTAATACCGTGACTTTTGTTGCCCAGACCCGGATAAAACTCCGGGAACACGAGAGTGGGAGAAAATACCGAATTTTCTGATATTTTTTTTTTAATTCAGGCTTGAATTCACTGGTATTTTTCATTGTAATGAATATTTTTTTATTCAGGCTTGAATTCACTGGTGTTTTTCATTGTTGAATTCACAGATATTTTTCATTGTAATGAATCATTTTTTTATTCAGGCTTGAATTGTCATTGTAATGTTTTTTTTTTAATTCAAGCTTGAATTCACTGGTATTTGTCATTGTAATGAATAATTTTTTTTAAAGAAATTTTGGCCTATATATCACAAAATGACTGAATATCTTTACTGATATTTTTCATTGTAAATGAACAATTTTTTAAAGAAATTTAGACCTCTATATCACAAAATAACTGAATATCTCTACTGAATTTTTCATTGTAAATGAATAATTTTCTTTAAATTTAGGCCTATATATCACAAAATAACTGAACATCTCTACTGAATTTTTCATTGTAAATGAATAATTTTCTTTAAATTTAGACCTATACATCACAAAATAACTCAAATTAACAATTATTCCCAACGTTTCAACTCTCCTCCTCCACCATCTTCAGGAATGGAAGCCCTAGAGACGGCCCTGGGGTACTGGGAAGACGCCCTAGCGGCCTACACCGCCGGAGTCACCGGGGGCGTGGCCCTGACGTCGCAGGAGGAGGCCGAATTCACCGCCCTTCTCCAGAGGGTCATAGACGACGCCTATAGCCTGCAGGACCAGTGCGAACACTTGTTCCTCCATCAGGTATATAAATAAGTTCGTGGTAATAATAATAATAATAATAAATAATAATAATAATAATAATAATAATGATAACAATAATAATAATAAAATTATTATTATTATTATTATTATTATTATTACTATTATTATTATTATTATTATTTTTATTATTATTATATTATTTTTATTATTAATAAAATTGTTTTTAGTATTATTATTATTATTATTATTATTATTATTTGATAATAATAGTATTACCGTATTAAGAATAATTGTAATTGAGTCATTTTATTATGATAATGATGATAAAAATAAAAATAATAGTTTGATGATAATAATAATAATAATAATAATAATAATAATAATAATAATATATGTGTATAAAAATTTTAACAAATATTTTGAATGTATGGTTAATAATAATAATAATAATAATAATAATAATAATAATAAAATTTTGTAATATATTATTATTATTATTATTATTATTATTATTATTATTATTATTATTATTATTATTATTATTATTACCGCTTACTACTTGTGCCAACAACAGTCTCGCTGCATTTCCCCTGACCGATGTTTCTCGTTGTTTCCAGCATTCGGTGCTCTTCCGGTCCTCGAGCGTGACTCCTGTCCCCTCTGACATCCAGGGGGAGGCGTACGAGAGGCGGACGCTGACGTCAGCTTCCTCCTACGAGAGTTTCGTCTCTGCGTCAGGAGACGTGAGTTTGGTCCCGATACTCGTTGTGGGGTTTTTGTTGGTTTTCTGGGAATATAGACGAGTTTTTTATTCTTTCTGTTTTCTATAAATGACAGGCAAGTTTTACTATTTATTTTCTATAAAAAGTACTGAATCTTATGTGGATTTTATAAAAAATAAAGATTGAAATGTGTTATGTTTTTTTTCTATAAATAAAAGGCAAAGTTTTGCTGTTTATTTTCTAAAAATCAAAGACACTTTTACTGTTAATTTTCAACAAAAAATACTGAATCTTATGTGGATTTTCTATACAAAAATAATTGATTTTCCATAAAAAGTACTGAAACTTATGTCGATTTTCTATAAATAAAATACCAACTTTTAATTTTGGTTTCTATTAAAATATTGAATTGTTGGTTTTATAAAAACATATTGATAAAAGATAAAAAAAGTGTTTTGTTGTTTTTATTTTCTATAAATAAAAGACACTTTTACTGTTAATTTTCTATCAAAGATACTGAATCTTATGTGGATTTTCTATAAAAAAATTATTGATTTTCTATAAAAAAAATTTAAACATGTTGATTTTCTATAAATCAAAAGACCATATTCTTTTTATTTTCTATTATTTCTATAAATAAAAGAATGAGACTTATTATATTGATTTTCATTAGATAGAAGACCAACTTTTACTTTTGATTTTCTTTAAAAAAAAGATTGAAATTTGGTATGTTGATTTTCTATAAAAATGGACAACTTTTTTATTTTCTACAAAACATATTGAAACTTGCAACATGTCAAAGGTGTTTTGCGGTTTGGTACAAGCAGCAATGTATCCCAGTGAGGCCTGAAAATAAAGTAAATTGCTGTAAGTTTTAATTCATTTTATTTTAATATTTATTTATTTTTCATATCTCTTTATTTGACTTACTCTCAGATTGCTGATCTCCGCGACTTGGAGGAATACGACGAGGCCGAGTATCCATTGTATTTCGCAGCTCTCAAGCAGCACGAGGATGGTGGTATTCCTTACAGGTGAGAGAGAGAGAGAGAGAGAGAGAGAGAGAGAGAGAGAGAGAGAGCTGCACACATTACAGAACACTTTCTCACCCAGATGTATTTCTAGCAAGGCATTTTCTCTGCCAGAGCTGAACACATTTCAGAACACTTTCCCACCTAAATGTACTACCAATGTCCTACAGAACACACACTACAGAACACTTCCCACTCAAATGTACTACAAATGTACTTCTACAAAGCACTTTCTCACCCAGATGTATTCTTAACAAGGCATTTTTTCTGGCAGAGCTGAATACCCAACAAAGCACTTCACACCCAGATGTATTCTTAGCAAGACACTTTCTCTGACAGAGCTGAATACCCAACAAAGCACTTTCACACCCAGATGTATTCTTAACAAGAACTTTTCTCTGACAAAGCTGAACCCAACAAAGCACTTTCACACCCAGATGTATTCCTAACAAGACCTTTCCTCTCCCGACAGAGATGTCCGCACAGAGAGAGTTAAGTGCAGCAGCGACGTGGAATACATTTGCAAGGTCCACTGCATCCGCCTAGCCTGCCAGCTACTGTTCGCACAAGACGACACCAAAGAATTCTTCGCTTCGTATGGCAGACAGATCATAGCTGACCTCCTTGTTCGAGCTGCGAAGGTAATTCTGATTTATTGTTCATTTTACTGCAGTTAATTTTGTCTTCATGTTTATTGTTTTGGGGCGAGTATAAAGTTAGGAAGTAGTGTTATGAGTTGATGTTATAACCTGACGTGGGCTAAATTTTTGGGCTTCTATGGGCACCAGAAGAGTTATGAGACCCACCCCTACTTGGATGACCTCGTACGAGGGTAGTGCCACCAGTACACCTCACGCGGTTCGCTGTAGGCATTACTTGAGGTCCTTTGCAGCGTCCCTTCTGCTCCTAGCTGCAACCCCTTTCATTGCTTTTACTGTAACTCCGTTCAGATTCTCATTCTTCCATCTTACTGTCCTCAACTCTCTCCTTAGAATATTGCTTCAGAGTGCAACTGCAAAATGTTTTCCTCCTGTTACACCTTTCAAACCTTTTTACTGTTTAGTTACACCTTTCAAACCTTTTTACTGTGCAGTTACACCTTTCAAACTTTTATTACCCTCCTGTCACACCTTTCCAACCTTTTTATTCTCTTGTTACACCTTTCCAACCTTTCTACTCACTTTCCTTTACACAGGAGAACTTTCCAACCTTTTTTTCTGCCAGGACACCGTGGTGGAAATGAGTGGAAGTGAAATCACAGGAGAGATACATGAGCATGAGTGGAGATGAGCAGAAGCAAAATCACAGGAGAGACATGATGCTCATCAGAAGTGAAATCACAGGAGAGACATGCCCATGAGTGGAACACTAAATTTGTGAGTGGAGATCAGTCCAGTGAAACCACAGGAGAGACACAAGCATGAGTGGAGATGAGTGGAAGTGAAATCACAGGAGATACATTCCCATGAGTAGAGATCAGTGGAAGTGAAACCACAGGAGAGAGACATGCCCGTGAGTGGAGGTCGGTGGAAGTGAAATCACAGGAGAGAGACATGCCCATGAGTGGAGATCGGTGGAAGTGAAATCACAGGGAGAGAGACATCCCCACGAGTGGAGATCAGTGGAAGTGAAATCACAGGGGAGAGACATGAGTCTCGGATGAATTTCACAAAGTAGGCGATGAGGAAGATGGTGGTAAATACAAGTTATAAATGAGATATCCTCCCACTGGTTGGTCTCTAAGTCCCCTGAGAGCTTCTCCAGCTATTATTGGGATTCATACACTGGACAAAACACTAAGCCCCCTTTTGGTGGACTCTCTTCTTTTGATAGTCTTGTTTCGGGGGGGAGGGGGGCAGGGGGTATTTAGAATTAAAGCCGGTCTTCTTATTGATGTTACTTTGTTAAATTTAGCTCAGGGCATTAGGACGCTTGTGGCTACTACTTTCTCTCTCTCTCTCTCTCTCTCTCTCTCTCTCTCTCTCTCTCTCTCTCTCTCTCTCTCTCTCTCTCTCTCTCTCTCTCTCCTTTGGTAAATTTCATTATTTTTATTATAATCGTATGTAAATATAACACGGTTTTGACATTCTGTTTGAGAATTCTATAACCCAAACCTCTCTCTCTCTCTCTCTCTCTCTCTCTCTCTCTCTCTCTCTCTCTCTCTCTCTCTCTCTCTCTCTATATATATATATATATATATATATATATATATATATATATATATATATATATATATATATATATATATAGAGAGAGACATACATACATATATATATATATATAGAGAGAGAGAGAGAGAGAAAGAAGAGAGAAGAGAGAGAGAGATCATGACATGATAGACATTTGGCTCTCCGCCTGTTATATGATGTTAAGAGATAGATTCCTTCCCCTGTGAGCTGGTTCTGATCAGATATTAACCTCATGAAAATTTGAGGTCTTTTTCAAGGCGAACTCGTGATCAGCGACATTGCTGCTCTCTCTCTCTCTCTCTCTCTCTCTCTCTCTCTCTCTCTCTCTCTCTCTCTCTCTCTCTCTCTCTCTCTCTCTCTCTCTCTCTCGTGTTAAAACTTTTTTTTTCATTTTGTGAAATGATATTTTCTCCTTTTTATATTTTTTAGAGAATATTATCAAACTCTATTTTTTTTTATCTTTTCTTGAAGTTATATTTTCTCTTTTTTGTATTTATTTAGAGAATATTTTAAAACTAACTTTTTAGCATTTTTTATTAAATGATTTTTTATTTTTTCCAGAGAATATTATCAAACTTCATTTTTTTAAAATCTGTTTTTGAAGTTATTTTTTTTCTCTTTTCTATTTATTTAGGGAATATTATAAAACTTTGTTATTTTTTAATTTTTTATCAAATGATATTTTTCTTTATTTTTCTCTTTTCTATTATTTTATAAAACTTTAGATTTTTCATTTTTTTAATTTCTCTTTTCTATTTTTTTAGAAATTTTTTTTAAAATTTTTATTTTTTTAAGTTCTATATTCTCCCTTTTGGAACGAACTCTCTGTAAAAGTTTTCGCTTACCAAGTGATACTGTTTTTATTTCCTGTTAGGAGAATTTGTAATTTATTCACATAATTGTTAAGTTTTTATTTATTGTTAGGAAAATTTGTAATTTATTCGCATAATTGTTATTTTTTTCAGGTGTTCCCACAGTGTTCATTTCTCTGGTTTTCAAAACTGTTACAGCAACAGTTTTTGATTGTAAAATTTTGAGAGAACTTGAAAGACCTTTAGTCGTTTTAAAACTTCTGTAATTATTATAGAATTGACGTTCATTTATCAAAAAGATCATTTACTATGACAATATATATTTTTAATAAAAAATGGAAAAGGATATTCTTCAAATTTCATCACTCATCAAATCGGTTAAGAAAATTCTCATACTTTCAAAATTCCTTTCGTATCTTCATATATCCCAAATAACTTCAAATGTGACAGTAATTTTTAGAATACGTAGATAGTTATAATCTGAGGAAGATACAATTCAAGGACTGTATTTTTTGTGTTTCAAATGAAATTTTCCACTGTATTTTCATAGTTTGAAACAGCAGATTTAGTATATTTCTACAGTAAGTGAAAAGTCAGCCTGAGTGTGACACTAACATATAATAAACCCTGAAATTTTCTTTGAAGAAATACTCATCTTTTAAATATACAACTGAATAAAATACTCATCTCTCAATATACAATAGTTGGGTATTATAAAATACTCTTCTTTAATAAAATACAGTTGTCTATGATATAACACTAATACAATTTGCTATGATCAAATACTCATCTCTTAAAAATACAATGGCTTTTATAAAATACTTATATTTAAAAGAATACAACAGTTGACTGTGATAAAATACTAATACAGTTGTCAATGAAAAAATACAACAATTGTCTATGACACAATACCTTTAAAAAATGACAACAATTCTCTATGCCAAAACCCTCACCACTGCCTTCATCTTCGTAGGATCCGAAGGACGTCCTGCAAGCCTACGACGACCTGCTCGAGTTCCTGGCAGACTGCGACTGGACGCAGGTCGAGGCAGAGCTCCAGAGCCGAGGGGTCAAGGCCATGACCTTCTACGACATCGTCCTGGACTTCATTCTGATGGACGCCTTCGAAGACCTCGAGAATCCTCCCTCGTCTGTGACGGCCGTCGTGCAGAATCGGTGGCTCTCGAACGGCTTCAAGGAGTCTGTGAGTTATCTGTGGACTTCTGTAGTCTGTTTTCCCCCGTCTGTGAGTTGTCTGTGGGTGTTCTGTAATCTGTTTTCCCCCTCTGTGAGTTGTCTGTGGGTGCTCTGTAATCTGTTTTCCCCTCTGTGAGTTGTCTGTGGGTGCTCTGTAATCTGTTTTCCCCCCTGCGAGTTGTCTGTGGGTGTTCTGTAATCTGTTTGCCCCTCTGGGAGTTGTCTGTGGGCATTCTGTAATCTGTTTTCCCCTCTGGGAGTTGTCTATGGGCATTCTGTAATCTATTTGCCCTCTGTGTATTACAATAAAACAGTAATATATTACAATACACTACTGTATTTTATCTCCTGATTCCCAACAGCAACTATAAAACCACTGTCATTGTATCACAATACAGTATCGTATTTCATCCCATTCCCATTTTCTGCAGGCTCTATCAACGGCTGTGTGGAGTGTCCTCAGAGCGAAACGACGTATGCTGAAGTACCAAGACGGTTTCATAGCCCATTTTTACGACGTATCCGAGCACCTGTCCCCAGTGCTAGCCTGGGGGTTTTTAGGACCAGACGAGAATTTCAAGGACCTCTGTGTTTTCTTCAAGGTATAGAGCACAAGTTCATTATTTCTATTGAGGGATCAAGATTTCAGTCATTTTTATACTTTGGTGTGCCACAGTCTCCAGTAATGTGCAGTCTTGGATTAACTTGTACATGTATATTGTGTTTTTAACTCATTTGAACATTTAAAAAGCTGGCTGGCACTAATTTATTCAGGATTATGTCAAGTTTGAAAATACCAGATGTAGCCACTAGTGTGTTGTGAGTTCATGTATGCATTGATATTGCAAATAACCATGGAATGGATTTGGTAAAAAATATGACTTTTGTCATCAGTCATTATGTGGGTGACACTTATTATCATCACAGTTTCTACCACTATAGCATATTTTAGCCTCAGGCCTTTTATTTTGAAGCCTTATTGTCTTTCGTACAATCATAAAGTTAGTTTGCAATTGGCATCTCAGGGCTATCATCAAGAAACATTATTGTCTTTCTTTGTTTTTATGTTAATTTCGTCAATCCCTGATACAACCCCTCATTTCAGGACCAGATTGTCGGCCTCATTCAAGACCTGTTCAGCTTCACCAACGTAAGGTACACGACGGTAGAGGAGTTGGCTGCGGACGTCATGAATTTGACCAAAGAGAGGTTCCAAACTATAGCGGATAAACTAGCCTTATAGCACTCTCTTGCAACTTTGCTCGTACTTTATCAATTCCAAATACATGTATGTACATTTGTATAGCCCTCTTGTATATATGGACACTAGTACTGTGTATGTATTGTTCTCCAACTGCTCAGTAAGTGAGGTGACAAATTAATTGGCAAAATTATACGTACTGAATTTGAAGGTTCTCGACATGAAGGAGAACCTTTAAAGGTAAAATGAGAGAGCTGAAATGCTGCAGAGAAATATCTTGCAAGAACTCCTTTGTAATTTAACCTACAGTGGCTACATTTATTCAAGAGTACAAACGGTTGCTCCAAAGATTCCCTTCTTGTGTGGGTGTCAGAGCAGGAGACAGGTTCCAGAATTCAAGCTGCCTCAGTTTTCTGCATTTGTTGGTGTTGGTATACACTTGTACTTATTTAATCATTATTAAATCATTTTTCAGGTGTTTAGCATCATATGTGATTTCCTGCCTAGATCACAGCAGGATGTGTTAGAGATTTCAAAAGCAATGAAAACAGTTTCAGACAAGTACAGGAAATCCTTCTCAAACAGTGATGCACATTGTTGTCCTCTTCAAATTTTTTCTGGGATGTTTAACCTAGGACACACATACCTAGATGCTGAACCATTCTGTCCAAAGAAGTTTTGTCAGTGTGAGAGCCAAGTGCTTGTGGCAATAGGCTGGCTCTCCTAAGAGGACAGTGACTTCAAGGACTTAGCGTTCAGTAGACTTGCTGGAGATAACCTCTGCATTCTGTCACAGGGCTTAACAACAGCCATACTGGTCCTTTGGGTGGGAATTGTATATGCTCAGGACAATAATCTTTACTGAGAAAGGAATGCCAAGTTATTGAAAGGAAGGACTGGGTACAGGCTGCTGACAACTTCAGTCTTGACTCTAAATAACCTTAGAAAGAACTTTCTTATCAGCAGAGATTAGGTATATAGGCTGCATTCCATCCAGAAACAGTGCCTATGGTTCAAGACACCCTTATCCATCACTCCAAAAGGAACCTTTACAGCCCTTCTAAAAGAACCCAACTTGCTCCCTGCTCCTACTCCCTCCCCAAAAACCATGATTCACAGCTCGCCACCATAACCTTAGTCCTTAGCTTCTTGCATTTGGCCAAATAGAGGGAGACTCTTTCTCATCTTAAGGCTCATTGCTGTTTATTGCAGTATTATTGCAGATGCCCTCAACTGAAAGAGTGATTATGAAGGTCATAAGTGAGTTTGTAGAGTAGGACACCACTGTTAATAATACTCTTACCAAGGTAAGATTATTCACTCGTGCTCAAGTAGATCGTAGCATGTTTCTACCAAGAGAATAAGTAGGTTTCTAAAAATGTTAGCCTTCTGATCTTCTGTGGCTTGTGTAGTGACAGGTAGTTAGTGTCAAGGCCATCATTTTGTTGTTATGCATTTATCCTTCATTGGGTTGACCTGCTATTCTGACTATCTGCAATATCAGCCTTTGGTATTGGCTTCCAGTGCAAGCACTTCTCCCCACCTGTATTCTTTAATGGCTGGAGTTACTGACATTTATTAAGCTTGTGTACTGGTGTTAACCTTAAAATCCCAAACATCAAATTCCTCCACTTGCAGCCTGAATAACGAATAAGACTAGTGAGCCCACCTGTAAATAGCATACTGTACATTAGATTTACCTTCAGGGGAACCGTTCTGTTCTAATTCAAGTTGCCTCAATGAAGAAACCTGCCTCAATGGAGAAACCTGCATACCAAGAAAGGGCTTTTCATCATAAAGAGCAGAAAAGATCATTTTATTTCACTCTAAAATACCATAACTGTACAGTATTTGTGGAGCAATGTCTTTTATGGGTGCCATAGATAAATATTTAATCTCCCTTAAGTCTGTTGACTGACTGCATGTACTTTTATTATGTAATAAGTGAGTGATGAGAGCATCCTGTGTAGACTAATAGTACTTTATGCTGGCCACCACAAATTGAGGTAGTGTGAACTCTGGACCGTGTCTCACTTTCCAAGACCAGTGAAAAGCTATTTGTAAAGCAGTGGGGTCTACCTGTGAAACGGAATTCATTTGTCGAGTTTTACTCTCAGTTCTTATAGTGTAAGTGAAATGTTATTGATTACTTCGTCATCCATTTATAGAAGACCTAATATACCAGATGAGGCATTTTACTTATTGCCAGGGCAAAGAGGTTCCTTGATCTGTAGAATTGCTGCCATTGAGGGCTGAGTGTACGCCTACAACAGGGATGTGTACATTAATTTTTTTAGACTTTTACTGAAGACTATAAAATATTTTGTAGTATATGTTTATGATTTAACTAGAATTGGATGTTCATATCTTCCCTTTTAATTTTTATCTGTATCACTTAGAATAGGAATATGGCCCACCTTTAAATTTGTTATTGTGGATTTTATTCTACTTTTTATTTTGTTTTGTACCTGTGTGTGTGTTGGTCTTCCTTACCTGCTAGAAATTTAGGTGAAACTGATACAGAAACTAAATTTTAGTTTTGATGATATTCTTGCCTTAAAAGAATATCCTTTCTTTTGCTCATGTTATTTGTATCATGGTTTCTATGATATCCATTTGTTTCAGTTCTTGACAGCTATGTATTTGACAGGATAATAGTTCAGTTTCAACCTTAATATGAGAAGGATTCATTTGAAAAACAAAGACATCTTGAATTACAGACCAGATGGGCCTATACCCTTTTTGTTAATGCCAAGAATCCATGTTTTCTTTCCAGTTGACAGAGTTCATTCAGAACATGATTTCCAGATGGAATCCTCTCATCCAAGAAAACTCCTTGTTTTTGTGGTCAAAATAAACTACAGCTGTATTTCAAATACAGTTCAATATGATAATGATCTAAAATTATGGCTCAACTTGAATTTTAATGTATTTATGTCTGTGCTCACTTTTGCAAAAATGTTTTTAGTGAAGTATTCTCATGGTACTCTATTTAATGACTGGCTGTCAAGCCAGAAAGTTATGAATATATTTTAATTAGTATGACTGTTATTAGTGTCAGGATGGTATTGGTGTATAATTGTCATATAAATGGATGATTAGATGAAAAAGGTCAGTAGGTTATGCTTTTTTCGTTTATAATCTCACTTCTGAAGTACATTTCATCCTTCAAGGACAGTGAGTCAAATTTGGTTTTTTCTAACCAGATTTTCTTAAATTTTAATAATATTCAAAGCATTTAGGCTTTCCTGTGCTGCCTTATAGTATTTGGAGAAGAGGAAAGCTTTTGTAAAGTAGATGTGTTCTGTCCTTTTTCAATTTTTAATTTTTTATGAGAATGACTGATTTATAGTGTGTTTTTCTATTAATACAGTACTTTCAAGACCCCTGTTACTGTGGCATATAACTCTCTTGCTATGTGTGTGTTGTGTTTTGAGAATTAATTTTGACAAAGTTTGTTTAGTTCGCAGTTTGAAACACTGGTGTCACCCTATTGAGCAGTTTGTAAAACTTCCTTCACAAGCAGCACTCTTGTTATATAGTTAACCAGCATGAAAGAGGCTTTTCGAGAACTTCGTCATCTTCTAACTGAAATGTGAAATAAGATAATTCGTGCTGGTTGTCAACAATATACATGATACTGTAAAAATAGTTGTTCCCATCCAGCTCCTGAGAATTCCATGTAGTTTGTACAAATTACACAGGGAAGCATGGTTGGTTAAGCGTCCTCTAAACTTTTCTGATGTTGTAGGATACATTTCTGGCAATGAATATGAAAATCTAGAAGTTAATGAATGTTGATTTCTGGTCATGAATGTAAATGTTATTCATTCATTCACTTTGTGATTTTCATGTTTTATTGTGGATCATATGTTCAATCGTAAGGGTACATGGCAGAGTCACAGCTGTGCTTATATTGACTAGCAAAAAGACATTTAGCGTAATATTGTTATGTATGGGCTATGAATTATGTGCAGCTCTCATACATCAGTCATGCCTTGTATAGACTGAAGATAATAACTTCCTGTCATAATAAAAATAGTCTGTTGTAGTAATTTATGTAATGTGACTGGAGGTCCTCTTTTAGCGCAGTCATGTCAGATGAAGTTGCGCACTCAACTGCATTCAGTTTTTCAATTGTTCTCTGCAATAAGCCTGATAAGCTTTTACTCTGCATCATTTAAATCATGTTTTATACATCAAGTATTCACAGTTGGAACATATATCAGTTCTTTTTCTTGTTTATTTATTTGAACAAACTTTTCTGGTACTGTCTAAGTTTTTTCTACCGTCTTCAGCATGCCAAGTACTGTAATGTGAAAGTGCTTTTATTGAAATAAGCAAACTAATTCAGCAAGATTGGCAATTGTCAATTCCTTGCTTCTGATTTGTTGATCCTTCTAGCTGAACCTCTCATAGTTGGGTGGATGCATCAGTGGGGTGCTGCCTGAAATTATTTGAAGTTCATATTTGATAGTAACCATTCACTACTATGACTGGTGAAAGGAGTTCTTGATGAAAAGGATGGCTCCTTTGTGGCAATGAAGAGAGGGAGAGAATTTCATCCTTTGTGTTTATTGAAGGTCAAAGTTACTGAATGTTACAGGCCTCCATCAGTTTTAATTGAGAGCCAGGTTCAGCATCTAGAAACCAACTACCTGTGATAATGTAGGACAGTAAAGTATAAGCATTCTTGTTCTTTCTCTCATTGATTGTGGATTCTCCCTAACTGTAGATGGCAGGATTAGGGTAAAAGTGTGAAGCCACCCTTCTCTTTTAGCATTTAAATCGTTAAACATCATTCCACCTCTTTCAAAAAACTGTCAAGAAGTGGAAGGGTCATTTATGAAGAGTAGGCCAACTTTGCATTGGTAGACGTAGCAAAGGCAGTTTCATCAAGTATTTTTAAAGATATTTTTAGCGTTGCCAGTAGTTCTAGACATTGGTATTCACAACATTCCTCTTGTAAATTTTTGCCTATTCAGTCTGCCTATTCAGGAAGGTGCAGTCTGCAAGGATGCCTAGACCATCCTGCATTAATACAGGCAGTAGAGATAATAGGCTACGATTAATGGAGCCCCTGTTCACTTAGCAACTTCACCCCTCAGTGAATATGAAGGAAGAAATTCTCTCCTTCCCTTAGTGAAAGCACAATAGCCAACCTATTCATCAGAATCCCTGGCACTTGCCTAGGTTCTGAACACCAACACACTAGGACTGCCATAAAAAATTATCCACTTTCAATTTTTTTTTTTTTTAAGTCACACTGATGCCCTGCTAGACAACAAGAAATTCAGTGAGAAGAAAGGCCAGCCAATCAGAAGCAAGGATTTGGTGGCTGTACCAGTCCCACTAACTACATCTCGTGTCACATTTCGATAAAAACATCACCATACTTTTATACGTACGCTGAAGGTGGGAAGGAATGTATAACAAAAATGTTTGTTCAGATGGATAAGTAAGACTTTGAACCAGTATGCAATCTACCTATGAATTTTGGAATTATAATATAGGCAAAAATGCTTATCAGACAGATTGGAGAAACGAATAAAATACTGAATGTAGTTGGGTGAGGAATTTCAATCAACATAACATTCTACATAAATATCAGATGTGGTCACAAATACATCAGTGTCCCCATTCATGTTACTGCAGTACATGAAGACACTTATGGTTCTGAAGAATTTTTCAGAAGATGGTACAGTAGTAGTTTGTATGTATATATGATTCTTAGCTGGGATATTTGTTGTTGTTACATAATACCAGACATTTTTATGTGAGCACAACATTTCACTAGTTATGTTTCTCATATGAGGTGCTTAGTTAATCACGTACGGTTGTTTTGTTTTTTGACCGCACAAAATAGCTGTAAGGATGACTTCAGTATTAGAAGATAACCTTTAAGTAATGTATCTATCTATTTAAAGACGTTGCTTACATACCAAACTTTTATTTTGTAAAATGAACTGAAATAGATTCCTTCATCACTGCCATAAAGGTTTTCATACACACAAGTCCTTGCTTTGTATGAACTGATTCTGCTGTTGGTGTCAGTTGTGGGATAGACTTCCTCATTAAGATAGGAGTTGTTGGAAGAATTATGAACATTCTGAGTTAGTACTGTGCTATTGTCCCAGGAAGGGGTGTCTAAATTATCTGTACTGTCTTATTTGTTTGTCTTATTTTGAGCCTACCACTCGATGGTTAGTGTTTATTTTCTGTTCTTTGTAGGTTTCCATTTTATTTCTCCACCTCCAGCATTCATATTTTATTTTTCTGCTTCATGAATTCCTTAGTTTTCACTACATTGTAGTTTTAATGGCAATATATATGACTGCAGTTTGAGAAGTCTTCCAGCAACTGAGATCAGCCTTCTGAAACTTTAAAGGAATGGTTTTGTATGTTAGAAACCTATAACTTTCATGAAATTGTTTTTTCAAATGCTAGATGTTACTCTCAATAGTTGGAGGTAATACACCTTTTCCTCTGAGATGTTAAAACTGATGTTTGATGACTTAGAGTCTTAGACTGTACAACTGATTTTACTTCTCTTCTTTGGTAATTTTACTGGCTGCCAGAATTCAAAAAGATTGAGGATTTTCGTGAGAAATCTCAAGTTCATTATTTCTACAGTATGTGAGCTCATAGGTTAGTAACTGTAATTATGGAGTCGGTACAGTCTTTTATCATAACTTTAATGCAGTGTCCAACTGTAATAATAATTTAAAGTTTGTCAAGAGCATTTATCTCTGCGTTTTTATTTTTTTTACTTAGTTTCATGTACTTAATTTGCTATCGGTACATTACTATAAACTGAAATTGTTAAGCAAAAATGCAATTCTATGTTAGTCCCAAATTTTGTGACACTTGACAATAAAGTAGCTGCTGATCCCAGGTACATTTCAATTGATATGTGGTAGGTGTTATTCCCATAGGAACAGTGTACCCTTATTGTATAAAAAAAAAGTTAAGTATACCTTAGTTTTACCAGACCACTGAGCTGATTAACAGCTCTCCTAGGGCTCGCCCGAAGGATTAGACTTATTTCGTGGCTAGAACCAATTGGTTGCTAGCAACGGGACCTACAACTTATTGTGGAATCCGAACCACATTATGGCGAAATGAATTTCCATCACCAGAAATAAATTCCTCTAACTCTTCATCATCGCGGCTGGGAATTGAACTCCGGCCCGTGAAGTGACAGTCAGCTCTACTGACTCACCCAATGAAAGCTTTCCCTTACTATAAAACATCATATTTTACTTGTGCAGTATCGCCCATTATACTGTGGTGTTATTCAAGACTATTGGCATCCACAGAAATCTCCCTCTCCAGAAAGCCCCTGTAGGTGGGTAGTACCACCAGAACACCTCTGTGGTGTGCTGTAGACATTATTTAAGATTCTTTGCAGCGTCCCTTAGGCCCCTACCCCATAAGGGGGTAGTGCCGTCATTGCACCACATAGGCATTAGTAAAGGTTTTTGCAACATCCCTTCGACCCCTAGCTGCAACCTCCTTCATTCCTTTTACTGTACCTCCATTCATATTATCTTTCTTATATCATTCTATCCACCTTCTTCTGACAATTATTTCATTATGCAACTGTGGTTTTCCTCCCGTTACACCTTTCAAACCTACCTATTCTCAGTTTCCTTCCCAGTGCTGAATGACCTCATAGGTCCCAGTGCTTGGTCTTTGGCCTAAATTTTATGTTCCAATCTCCAGAAAGCAGTGGCACAGAGAAGGACTCTTTCAGTTGTAGGATATTCTTGACCAACACCATACCATTTTGGGGAATTTATCATAAGTAATGCAATAGAATGTTGATTGTCTTGTGCCGTAGAGGAAGGTATAGTTGGGGAAACTAAGGTAAAGTAGTAAACTAGTGTGCGGTGCATTTTGAAGAGCTGTCAAAAGCATAGTACTAAGAAAGTACAAAAAGTATAGAACTACTTTTGGTTTAAAAAAAAAAACACTATGCCTGTATTTACGAAAGGAACTACAGTATAGACTGAAAATGAAAAAGAGTACAGCTTTAGGCATTTTCCAAGATTTTTTTGAACCAGTCCTTGTGTAAAACTAATATTCTTTTCTCAGTTTCTGTTGTTCAGTATCCTGGAAACTTGAGTTTGAAGAAAAAAAAATTTTTACCACAAACAACATACCAGGCTGTAGAATATATGTTATGGCAAGATGTGCATTGCTTGTAATGTGTTCCTTTTGCAAGCAAGTTGCAGTAAGATGCAGTTTTATAAACTTGACTCAAAAAGGCCTAGTTATACCAAGTTTGGAGGAATAAACTGTTTTCCCTCAAAGAAACTCAAACTACAAGAGGTACCTAAAAATTAAAGGTAAAGTTTGATATTAAAACAATAGAAATAATTGATGTAGAAGTGTGGATAGCAAAAAAAAGGTGATAAAGTATGTAATGCTGACTCATTAAAGTTCAAATATGAGAGATAAAATATTGATTGCAGTGAAAGCAGGGTACTGACCCCTAAGAAATATAGCCATCATAAACAAAATCCTTAAATTTGGATATATTAAAAATGTTCGTGTGTAAATATGTGATCACAAGGCCAGACTATTAAAAGCAAGAAATATAAAATGTGTTTTGACTTCGTAATAACGAATAATAAAATGAGATAATTAAAAGACTTAATGCAAAAACATAAACAGTTAAATGAACCAAGATAGGCCTACTGAGAAACGACTCTTGAAAACATAGTGGCATCAAGACTCGGCTACAAAATCTGTTAAAACGTAGACATTTCTAAAGAAACTGGAATTCCAGCTATAAACTGAGGTCTCTTAAGCTTTGTTTCGAACCATGTCATAAATCTGTAACTACATATGGATTCAGATTATTTTCAAAATGAACAATTTTAGATTCCGGTTGCTTTGGGTCTAAAAAAAAAAAAAAAAAACAGTAAAACATGTTTTTATTTTTCAGTGATTCATGGGGGATACTGTTCAAATGAAACTAAATAGGTATATAAACATAAAAATTATATTTTATTCTTAAATTCATCTCCGGAATTTGAAGCAATACATTTTTGAGGAAATATAGGCCTATAGTTTCCGAGGTTATTCAGTTTTCATTAATAGATTTTAAATCCCGTTTTCTTTGACTTATAACATAGACTGATTTAAATACGATGCTAAACGCTCTCCATTTTAAGCTATTTATCATTTCGCTTATTTACATTACTCTAATGTTACGTGCGCGTTTAGTAATATTCTCTTTATTCAGTAAACGTACAAGTTCGTGAAATATTCATATATTCATGAAAATTAAAGGTAAGAATTAGACCTATAAATATATTTTGGAAAGAAATAATATATATTCGTCCCTCTAAACAAGGAGAGCTGCTCACAAAACTCGTCCAAAAGCACGAATTCCAGCCAATGAGAGAAGGCGAAAAGCAATGCTTGTGAAAGGTGGAGGCCTGTGATTAGCTAAAGCAAATTTTCGGCAGAGGTCTCTGGTTCCTGGAAGACACAGTGTTGTTGGAAAAGTGATGGAAGAAGGTTATCAGGTAAGCCGGTTGGATGAACGGCCATTTTTTTTTTCAACTTTTACGCGTATTCTTGTGAATGTTTTTGACTCTGTAGGCGTTAGATATTCAACTATGTATTAATTTTCATATTAAATATCTATCGAAAGGACCACCGTGGTCATGATATCAAAATTTGTGGATATTTCTCGAAAAGGTGAAATTTTTCTAAGCTACGAATGTTATGACGTCATTGTTTCTGAAAACCCTCTGTGAGAACACAACCAGAAAGTACAACAATGTCCGTGATATTTTAAAGACACGGCCCAGGTTTGAAGTGTTAATTTCTTTGTAATAATCACATTGTGCTTTCTGTAACGCCTAATCAAGCGAGATTATGCAAGTACCAATATTGAATACCTACGAAGCTTTATTATTCTACGATTCACTAAAATTAGGTTGAAATTGTGGTATGGTTTAGGTTTTTTATGCAACATTTTGCAAATTGGTTACTTAGACCAAGAAACCCCGTTGTGGAGAGGATAGGAAGGCTTGTATTATTATTATTATTATTATTATTATTATTATTATTATTATTATTATTATTATTATTATTATTTGTCAGCCTAGTCTCTTGAAACAGGCGTCATATATGTCGGCCTAGATCCTTGAAATAGTGGTCATATTTGTCAACCAAATCTCCTGAACTAGGGGTCATATTTGTCATCAAAGGCCCCTAAAATGGTGGGCAATATTTCTCAGCTATAACCAAAAGATCGATACTGCATTGAAATATAATATATGTACATATATATACATATATATATTAATTTATTTTATTTACGAATTTATTTAATTATGAACATATATCGTAGTCTGTGAAAAAGTTGAATAATATATTTGATCAATACAAACCTGAGTCTTTTAAATTTGAAAATTCCATGGCGATAATCTAGTGTCAAACAGTAGTACGCTTAAATGAAATTATCAGGTTTGTTTGTTTAGGAAAAATGGACTTTATCTGAAAAACATCTTAGTAAATTGAAGTTATATCTAAAATGTATTATACTTTCCAGAAATTGAATCTTTACTCTGGTTTCTAGAATTAATAGCATTATTTCATTTACAGAACTGTAGCTATCAACCTCGGAATAGGCCCACACTAGCCTAGTCAGAGCCAAAAATACCAGCAATCAGTTAACGTATTTCTATCCATCTGTGAATGGCGCCGATGTTTTTCCCGACGTCAGGAAAGTTATAGTCTGAAGTAGGCGACTGACTCGTCACTTAGTCCAGTAGTTTTCCAAGGTTATTATAATCGAAAACTGACAAGGGGACACTAATGATGGACTAAATAAGGGCCAGTATTTGGGTATCCAAATATAAACTTCAGGAAGAGACGAAACTACCCAACGGCCATGCCTTCGAAACAATGATGTTATCGTAGGTGAGTGTTGGAAGTATTGAGTCTGAAATTCTGCCCATAGATTCTTTGGAGATTCAATTCAGATAGGACGTAGCATTTTAAATTCTTGTTTATTCCTTGAATACCCATAAAAATTAGAGATTTGGGAGATTAGAGTAACCCTTAGTGATAGCACTACAATAACCGAGAGATACTTGTTGAAGAGCACAAATCTTTATTAGGTATGAAATTATTTTTGAAAGAGCTCAAAGGAACATTGACTACGAAGGTTGGTTGAGAGAATGAAATATAATAGTTATATACATTTCTTTGATGTTACGTGCTGTAGTTAAGTGTTTCTCAACTAGGGGATAATAGAATGTTGTTTTCAACAAAAATGTTTCCCTATCCAGTTCTGATATGGCCTTATGCAACTAACAGTGCAAATAGAATAAGTTTGGGGTATATTTAAAGCTATCAGTGTTGACCAAATACTGTTGGTCTACAAACTAGAGTAATATAAAGTTTAAATCAAAAGTTTTTGTGATGTGGTGAACAAGTCTTCAAAATAGTCAGTAAAAGTTTAAAAAATACTTGGTAAAAGGAGTATAATCAATACTGAACACACAAATTTGCTTTTCAGACTTACGCCTGAGCTGAAATGATGAAGAAAAATGTTGTCAATATGTGGCAGGGGAGGTATTCGTCTGAAACTGAAGGTAAGGCTGCTTAAAAATTAAAGCTTTCTCTGTGATGTATCAAAGTTGGCCATTTAAATTTAAAGATTTGGGAGTGATGGCAACATCTATAAAGTCTTATATTGCAGTACAATTTTGTAGTTTCTAAACTTATATGTAAAATTGGTTCTCTTAGGAGTGGCTTCTGCAACAAAACTCTGCAAAAACTAAGGGACACTGATGATGGACTGAATGAGGACCAGTATGAGAGCATCCAAAAATAAACGTTAGGAAGAGACGAAATTGCCCAACGGCCATGCCTTCGAAACCCTAAGTTATCATAGGTGAGTGTTGGAAGTTTTTAATATGAAATTCCGTCATTCTTTGAGGACTGTATTCATACAGGGTGTAGCATTTTAAATTATTGTTCATTCCTTGAATATATAAAGGTTAGTTCAGTGTTTCAACATACAAATATATAAAAGTACCAAGACTTTAATTGGCATAATAGCCATGTAGGAATACACACTGTTCATTCAGGGTGGCTTAGAGTAACTTATAAAAATTTTTAATGGTTAAAACTGTCAAATATTTATTGAAAATTTTATGACGGACTACAGTAATTTTCTTAGTACGTTTTAACAGTTAATGTAACATCGTTGAACGTTAATTCAATAAAAATAATCCCTTCATAAAACACTAGGCCTATAGGCGTTCATCATTGGCCTAGACCAACTGGCCTATCTCTGATCTTTTTGAAACAAGTACCTAGGTATAATTCCTAGTCACTGATTATAGATGATTATGTAATTATATCAGTACCTCGTAATCCATAAATAATCAGTTTTCCACGAAAGCAATTAACTCGTAACCCTTTCTTTCAGAAATGCTACAGTTAGCAAATGGAATATCAGACTTCACAAGGATTATTGGACCAATCTTTCTCCACAAGAAATCTTCATTACCAGCTTTAGTTTGTTTTATCTAACTCGTATAATGTGTCAATATAATGGTTGCAAATGGTAGTGAAAATGTAGTGAGATATCATCTGTTAGATAGCTGAAATGTGGGTCTAGATTAGTACTAGTTTTTATTGAAATTTCTTATCGGTTACGTGGCGGCTATCAAATAGTACTTAAGTTTTAGTATACAGCATAATTATAATTCTCTAAATTTCTCAGCAGTCTGTTCCATTATATATAGTTTAGTCATTCAGGACGTAGTTTATCAACTAAGTATCGTGTCAGTTTAATAGCAGCCATCAGGCGGTTATAATTGAATAAGATACATTGTATCAATGCTCTATTAGTCTAATATCAGCACCCAGGTGCTCACTATTTTTTATGATACATAGTTCACTATCTAATCATCCTATCAGATAAAAGGGGTCACAGTATTGTATCAGGATACTGTACACACTGTCATATGTTTAATTACCAGATAGCCTAGGCGTATGTCTCACGATACAAGCATTTTTGTTACATAGCGGGTCATATAGGCCTACTGTTTCAGGATACACAGTCACTAATGTAGATTTTGGTATGTAATATAAAGTAGGTCATTGTTCAGACTAAGTTGTTCCTGTAGTACAGACAAGTGATTAATAATTCAGTAATTATGAAGACAAATTTTTGCTTCAGTTCATGTTAGTTTTACTTGATGTTCATATCAGCTCAATAGTTTTACAAAGAATAGGTTCTGTTGATATATGTTACTTTGTGATGGTTTTAAAGTTGAACTTACTATGCATTACTTAAATAAGACAGGGTGTATTTTTGGTAAAATTACAGATGAATATCGACATTTTTTCCTCTACAGCGTAGTATCGTAAATACTACTGAATAGTTTTATACTCAGTGTAGCCATAATCACCGATAAGTGTTTTGTTGTTATTGTTTAAGTTGAAGCAAGTTAATTTGGAATTAATATCTAATAGCTTCTAAATCTTGAGGTTTTGTAAACTTAGTCTTGGGCTGCAAATGTGCTTAAGTTGATACAAGCAGCTAATAGCAGACTGAAGCATTTATATGTATACATCCAAAGTAGGAATTATTTCAGAATTTAGTTTTTTAGTTATTGATGTTTTGCTGAAAAGCAAGAACTTAATATTCATTTTCAAACGATTAAACCATTGTCTCAAAAACTTTGTACGAGGTTTGCCATGATGATAATGCTACTTGATTAACATGAAGCGTAGCCATAAATTGATGCTGTCAGCACTAATGAATTTCTCAGCTCAAGAACTTTATCATCATCATGGCATCTCTGCATATTTCAAGACACTGCTGGCGTCTGGAGGTTTCAGATTCAAAGGTGCTACTTCAGGGGAGTTTTTGGTACTGTAGCCATTTAAATTCATATTTAAACTCAAATTGAAAATGTAAATTTTTGAGTATTTTTTTATCTTAAGAGCTTTTGGTATATAAATTCAAATTGCAAGTGTTGCTACTTTTTTGTTGTTACCAATTTTTAAATTCAAATTGAGTCCTACTTCAAGACGAATTTTCTTTTGACAGCAACAATGTTCTAGGCATATGGTGCTATGTAAGTTTTTCTGTTGACAAGGATTTTATGCCTATAAATTGATATGTAACCTCAAAAAGTCCTCCTTAAATGCACTCCTTAAAAGGAAGTTTTATATTGACAAGGATATTACTCTTACGTTTATGAATTAATATCAAAGTCAGTCATCAACAGGCTTTTATTCTGTTCAAAGTTACACTGATAACTGCACTTTCTTAAACACTTATAAATATACTTTCTCAAAGGATTAAAAGCATCTTGAAAAAGAGCCGTAACTAGCTAATATGTTCATACTAGAGCCATAAATAATGTTCATGACTTTTGATCAAAAGGGAAATTTTGGGTGATTTCAGGGAACAAGTGAAATTTGCATTAGTAATTTAAAAAGAGAAACCTTAAATCATTTCAATCTATATTTGAAGTTATATTTCAACGAGAATATATTTTAAATGTTTGTGACTTTGTAATGGTAAATAGGTTGGGAAATTCAAGTTTTTTCTGAAATTTATTGTAAAACATCCGATGCACCAGTGTCTTGATATATGGATTTTTAAAAATTATTATTATATTGTTTAGTTATGAATCTTCATGTCTGTGTTCAGATATTTTCGCAATTCCCATACATTTTCAGTTAAATGATCAATGTTCAGTCAGGTATTTTTTGTAAAGAATTGAACTCTCTGATTTGAACTATGGGAAAATTTTTGTAATTTTGTAATATCAGAATGTACATTTTTATTGTACGAGAATTTCTGTATTTCAGCTTTTTTGCCTACTTCTCATTGTCTTTTGTTATTCTTTTAGCTAGGAAGGGTAATTAGGGGCTGTTAGTTCATAGCACAGAAAAAACTGCAAAAATTCTAAAAAGGCCAAAAAAAATTACATAAGAATAATTCCAGTTGCTTTAAATACTTCATCTAAACATTACTTTTTAAAAACCATTTCAAAAGATGTCAAAAAAACTCCAGTGACTTTAAATCATTCATAGTTTTTAGTCAATGTGTCTCGTTGGTTACAGCATACCACATGGCCACTGCAATCTCAGTTTGGAGGAATTATGAATACTGAGACTTTAAGAGCTAAGAAGATTGTTTCTCACTGGCCAAAATCTACAGATATTTGAAGTATCAGTAATTCTTTGTAATGCTTGTACTGTTGATATCCTAAAATATAGGTACTTTAGAACTTGTTTTTGCTGCTCTCTCTCTCTCTCTCTCTCTCTCTCTCTCTCTCTCTCTCTCTCTCTCTCTCTCTCTCTCTCTCTCTCTCTCTCTCTCTCTCTCTCTCCATGCCAGAAACAATTTTGCTAATTTTGACACTTGCCAGAACAGTTTTTCTCATTTTAAAACTTGCCAGAAACAGTTTTGCTCATTTTAACTCGTGCCAGAAACAATTTTGTCCCTTTAATACTTGTCAGAGGCGATTGAGCCAGAGACATTTTGGTAACTTTAGCACTTGCCAGAGACATTGTTGTTAAAACTAGCCAGAAATATTTTTGTCATTTATCATTTGTCTGAAACATTTTAGTTAATTTTAACACTTGCCAGAAAGATTTTTGTCAGTTTTAACACTTGTCAGAAGCATTTTTGTCAGTTTTAACACTTGTCAGAAGCAGTTCTTCTCAGTTTAACACTTGCCAGAAACATTTTTGTCACTTCTAACACTTGTCAGAAGCAGTTTATCCACATTTTTAAACACTTGTCAGAAGCATTTTATCACTTGGACACTAGTAAAGCAATCCTGCTCAGTTTAAACACTTGCCAGAATCATTTTGTCACTTCACAACACCTGTCCAAGCAGTTCTGTTCAGTTTAACTTTTGCTAGGAACATTATTCTTCTCATGAAGCTTTTTCTATATTTCCAGACTCTGGCTGTCAGCACCCTTCTCTTATCTTGCACTTCATACATTCTTACTGATTTTCTTTCAACATTCTCACTCTTTGACGTTCTTAGGTGTTGAGTTTTCCTTGATCTCAGATTATAGGTTGTCAGGATGTGAAATTATGGTAAATTTTAGGGGTGTAAAGTTTTGTTTGTCACCAAGTATTCAAGTCAAAATTTAAACTTAACTTGTGAATTGTTGACAGTTACTGTTTTTGTGCCATGATTAAAGCACTTCGTTTTATCTGGCAACTTTTTTTTTTTTTTTAGAAGGGAGGGTTGTTTTAGTGTCAAGGACAATGTGAGAAGCAGAGTAATGTCTTGAAACATTTGATTTAGGAACCTGAGCAGTTTAAACAAAATTGCATGAATTACGATTAAATGAACGTTAGCTGAAGTACAGAAGTTCTCATTTATGTCAATAACATTGTGTTTTCAGAAACTGGAAAGAACTGAAATAAAAAAGAAAAACTCCGTTGGAGTCAGCATTGCACGACTCGAGGAGGGAGTTAGTGTTCTCAGCAGGAGACGCCCAGTCAGGCTCAGTCTGTTTTTGAGACTAATTCATGGAGTTGTTTTCGAAGCTGACAATGATTAATGAGATGGGTAAAAAGTCCTTAATTTCCCTTGTGTTTTTCAGATGTATTCTCGTTTTCTGTCACTGCTAAAGAACTGTTTCAAAGAAAATGAGTTATGGCTGTGAGCCCACGGTGTGTTGGGTAAGGTTACCATTGACATAGGCCTAGGTTTAAGTTCACAATTATGCCTGTGATTGCTATGCTTGTGTAAATGTTAGCTTGATGTATGTCTTATGATGTATGGTGCACCTAGCCTGTATGGTTTCACTGTCAGAATTTCGTACCAGATCGTATAATGACCAAAAAACAAAGTCCATTTCCTCTACGAGTAACGTGTGAGAGAATTATTGGTTAAACGTACATTTTTGAAGTTCTGTTTCCGATTTTATTTGAGGCTTTTCGCCACTGGACTTTCTCCCGTGTCTTGTTACAGAAATGTTAATGTTTTCTATTCAGTCTCGTAGAAAATTGAGAAACAGTAAGCAAAAAGACACATGATTACAATGAATATGTTTTGGAACGTGTTAGTCATTGTATAGCTGACTTTGTGTTTTGACAGAATATTCCTTTGGGGTACGTGGATATTTTAACATGTAATTATTAGTGCAACTGGTTATTTGATTGTCTTCAGAAGTTTCTATATATATAAGATTGGTTTGTTTTCACTATAGTTAACTAAAATCACTTTGTGTAGTTCAATGCAAAATTATTCAGCATGTGTGACTTTAGATTCTTCAATCAATTTTTCATAAATGTCATTTATGGGACATTCTTTTATTCTGAATTGTCAAAATTTTGCTTTACAAGTTTGTCATTAGATTCCATTCTTTCAATTATCGTTTCTTGGCAAAGTTCATATACGTTTGGTGATGTAACGTGAAAGATTCCCTTGCAAATTCTCATTTATTTTGATTAGAAAGCTTTTAACATAAACCTTTTGGTTTGCAAAATAATTAATGAGCATTTGATATACTTTGTTTCCTTCCAGATGTCTTAGGCCTATTTAACAAAACATTAAAGTAGATATATTGAACAGAACAGTAAAGTAAAATAGGTATCCTTTGGCCAAGTACATAACAAAATCCTTTTAATTGTATCTCGGACGCATACCGTCTTCCCAAAAGGGGGTACCAGCTTGGGGCTTAAACACCTCCTCGTCTGAGCCTCGACATTTCATTCGTATGACTGAAATAAAGAAGGGATAAATACTACGACGGCCATTCTTTTAGAAGTGTGTGAGAAAAGCCTTGCAAATTCGTAACATCGTCAGTCAATTAGATGAAGACGGGTGTGTGAATACACTAGTCTTGTAAGAATTGTGATGGAAATATCATTAGGCCTAGGACTGATAGGCGCAGTTTTGATAACAGTATATAAGAAATGTTTATTATTTATTATATTATGGCTACTATGCCATCATCAAGTGGGCCTATGAGCCTATGACAGGGACATCTTGAAGTAAGGTTTGTGATGGAAATCCTTAGGCCTATAGAACCGATTGATAGATAGGCGAAATTATGGTAAATGTATATAAGAAATGTATTTGGCTTTACTGTTATGCCAGATGTGCCATCATGAAGTTTTCTATTACGGGACATGTTGAAGGTTGGTGTTTTAGCAGAATATCCAGGTTTAACTTAATCGAAAAGCCGATTTTTAGACCCATTTTTTTCCTGTCATTCCAGTCGATGAGGAAACTGTCATAATATTTGGATTACTTTTGTGACTAGAGACTTAATTGATATGATAGTTGTCCCATATAATGTTTGATGAAATTTCGATAGAATAGAAGCCATGGAGAAGTTAGCTGCTATAATTGCTGAAAGGAAATAGGCAAATCTTTGATGCAAAGTTCTTAGGTTGAATTTAAGATGGTCAGTAAACAACGAAAGTACCCTTGTGGTTAAATGAACTTCATGTTGGCTCTCAGAACGGGAAAAACATCATCTCCTTGATGTGAGCATTTAATGGTGGTGATTTTTTGAGGGGAAGGAGTTGTCTCGTAGTTTAAAGTATATGATAAATTATCTTCTATCTTCAGAAATTATGGTTAGACGTAAAAAAGTAAATGTAGCTTTTCACTGATGCAGTCATATAACTTGTTATAGGTTACTAAGGCATGGCAACTGTTAGAAATTGGCGAGGGATTTCAAAAGGACGACTTAACGTTATTCTTGCTAACTCGATTGAAAATAGGAATGGATGAGTATGTCTTGAACTTTCTCTGTAAATTGTTTTACATATTCACCTCTCGAGATAGCCACGGCTTCCGGATTTATCTCAAATGATTGTGGTTTGGCATTTTTAATAAGTCTCAGTTCATTTACTGTCGATGGTAACAGTTTGAGATTCGGAAGGGTTGGAAAGATAAGATGTTAAGCTTGACATCAGTTGTTATTGGAATCTGGCTCCAGAATTTTCTTGTCAATGCATGATGATAAAATTCGGCTTACCATTGCATTCATTTTATTCATGGTCTGAAGTTGATGTTGCAGTTGGTGTTCAAAGAACTTTTTGGTTACTCAGGTAAGCATTTGTTATGATTTCATGGGATGAGGAAGGTTGTCTTTATTGAATTAGGGATCCAGACGCTGTTTTCTCTCCTGAATATGTCTGTAGAAGTTTGTGAATAAGAAAATCTTGGTTCGTTCTTGATATTGGTTTAGAAAGACTCGTAGTTTATCTATGGTTTCAGGACAGTCTAGGATTTGTGGAAAATTGTAAGTTTTTGATACATCTGTACCTTGTCTTTTCAAGAAGTTCCACATGATTGTTTTGAATGTAGGAAGTACATGTGGTGACCATTTTTGGCCACAAAGGCTGTTATTTTGTGAGAGGCTTTCATCTAAAAAACATGTTGAGTTACAACATTTAATCTCTTAGGAATTGTTTTTCATCAAGGAAATCTCTGGTAAATTATAATGTTTTTGACGTCTGGAAGTCTGTTGCTTTGTAATGCTTTTGCCTTCATGAGAGCTTTTAGTTTCTGATGCGTTTGCCTTCAGGAACTATTGGTCTGTTCAAGTTTTTGCCTACAGAAAGTCTTGTTTGCTTTGATACTCTGTTTTCAGGATGTTTAGTAGGTTTGAGAGTTTTAGCATAGAAAGTTTTGTTGTGTAATAGTCTGGCTAGGAAGTTTGTATTTGCTCAAGAAAGTATGGTAGTTTTTAAATGTTATCTTGTGTTAGCTTTGGCTAGGAAGTTTGTGTTTGGTCATTCAGTCTGGTAGTCTTTTTAATATGTTATCTTGTGTTAGTTTGGCTAGGAAGTTTCCGTTTGGTCAAGAAAGTTCTTATTTTTTTAATAAAAAAACTGTTAAATTGCGTTAGTTTGGCAAGGAAGTTTGTGTTTGATCATTCAATCTGTTGGTTTTTAATGTTGTCTTGTATTGGTTTGGCTAGGAAGTTTGTGTTTGTCAAGAAAGTCTTGTTAGATTTTTAAATCTGATTTTGTGTCAGTTTAGCTAGGAAGTTTGTGTTTGGTCAAAGTATGTTAGATTTTTAAATATCTTATTTTGTGTTAGTTTGGCTAGGAAGTTTGTGTTTGGTCAAGAAAGTTTTGTTTTTTTTAGCTATCTGTTTTGTGTTAGTTTGGTTAGGAAGTTTGTGTTTGGTCAAGAAAGTCTGTTAGTTTTTTTAAAAAGATCTGTTACTGTGTGTTGTGTGGTTCTAAAAGTCAATTTGTGATTTGTGGCTGAAAAAATTTTGTTAAAGATTTTTCTTGCAAATTAAGCCTGGTAATGTCTTCCTTCAGACCTAAAAAAAAAAACAGTTTTTTTTAGATTTGTCCCTGGAATTCTTGTAGTTTGTGTTTTTCATGAAAGGGGTTGTTTTCTGGCTAGGAAGGTTGTTAGTTCGAGGTTCTTTTGTGGGTGTGTTTTTCATGAAAAGGGTTGTTTTCTGGCTAGGAAGGCTGTTAATTCGAGGTTCTTTTATGTGTCGTAAAAAGGTTTTTTTTTTCTCTCTCTTTTACTGTGAAGGTTTTTAGTTTGATGTTATTTTCCCCAGGAAGTGGCTTAGTTTGAGAGACGTTTCGGTTAAAGCTAAGTTTTTTCAGACCAAAATACTGAAAAAAGCTAATAGTTTTTACAAGTTATTCAAACCATTATTTATTGGTCTACTGCTTAGCAACGTTAGCTCAGTCCTAATGGCCAATATGAAGAATTAGTGTTAGTCCTGCAACTATGTTCTAGTAAGCAGTATATAACAGTTTTCACGGTCTTCTATTTGGTGATGAATATAAAACCTTAATTTAGTAGTAGGCCTATGTCAGTTTGACACTATAATTAACAGTTTTCTAAGTCTCGCAGCTCTGTCCTGACAAACAATACAAATAGCTATGTTTATAGTCTATGATCTGGTGAGCAGTATAAAAGAGCTTCTATAATCTTCTGTGCGTTGAGCAATATAAAACCTTAATTTATCAGTAGGTCTAGTTAGGTTGCTTTTTGCAACTGACATTTTTATCTCACCCAGCTGTGTTCTCAATACAGCTCTGTTCTGACAGTATATAACAATAATCTTCTGTGCGTTGAGCAATATAAAACCTTAATTTACCTATGTTTATAGTCTATGTTCTGTTTATGGTCTATGCAGTATAAAACAGTTTCCATAGTCTTCTGTATGTTGAGCAATATAAAACCTTAATTTATTAGTAGTTCTAGTTAGGTTGGCACTGCAACTGACAGTTTTCTAAGTCTTGAAGCCCTGCTCTGAGGGGCAACACAGTGTGCTGAGCAATGTAAAACCTTAATTTATCAGTAGGTCTAGTTAGGTTGGCACTGTAACTGACAGTTTTCTTAAGTCTTGCAGCTCTGTCCTGACAAACAATACAGATAGCTATGTTTATAGCCTATGTTCTGTCAAGCAATACAAAACAGTTTCCGTAGTCCTCTGTATGTTGAGCAATATAAAACCTTAATTTATCAGTAGGTCTAGTTAGGTTGGCACTGCAACTGACAGTTTTCTAAGTCTTGCAGCCCTGCTCTGAGAGGCAATACAACCAGCTATATTGATTATAGTCTTGTAACTTCAAACCACCCGCAGAAATACTCCCATCAGGAGCACACAATTCTCCTAACTAACTGGCCGTCCAACTTAACCTAATTAACTGGCAATGGAATGATACTTGTAAGGTCTATTACACACAACCTAAAGTGGCCTGGCAGTCCGCGTGTAAGGTGAAGGCTGACGTTAGTCCGACCTGCTGTCCTGCTGGGGGAGGAGGAACTCGGGGCAGGAGGACAGTAGCCTTGCACGTCTCCTACCATTTACCCGACTCAATCACTTATATTGAATGGTGTCCTGGGGCTAAAAGACGAGTTTTCGAAGGCATTTGGGTCCCTTGTCTGCTTTTGGGGGGGACTGTGTATGTCTTGGTGTGATTTAATTGATTTTGTTGTGACAGAGGCTGGAGGATTAATTGTAAAGCTTTTGAAAATAAAGTTTAAATGAAGATTTTTTTGGTTTAGTTTGGAAATTCCTGTAGGTTTCTTGTTCAGAAAGATATCTGACAATGTAGGTAAATGTTCGTGTTTAATTAATAAAATCCTGTAGACATGAAAACTTAACGAGAATTGTATTAAGTACGTAACATTTTCAGCAAAAATTTCAGCTATGACAAGCAGTAATGCAAGTAAAATTCTTTCAAACTTAAGCTTAAAACACACAGTACAACAAAAATTAAACTTAAAATCGCAAAAATTACGATTAGAATTCAAAAGCTGCAAGTAAATTGTTTAAAATTGCTTTTGAAAATCAGTACGTTAATGTAATTATAGGCCTAAATGCAAATTGTCTAACTTACGTTACCTCTGGTCAAGGAAACAGCTTTCTAATCAAAGAACGGTTTTACAAGTTATAATTTAACGCATTCCGTCATCAAATGTCTGTGAACAAAGTAATAGACATGAAAAGGTATTTGAAGGAATGAAATTAATTTTGAAAACCGTAAAGTGATAATTTGTCATATCAGTTTGAAAAGTTCGATAAATGAGTTTCGAAAAATAGTTGATTTTGATGTCGCTCAGAGTATTTTTGCGTGTAAAAGGATGGTACTGTAGCCTATTTTCTGACGTATTTTAGCAACTTTCCGCCAAATTTTACGTTAATATGCCAGTGCTGGTGGCTAAACTGAAGTCTTCCATTTTATAATACGATTATAAAAACGCGTAGACTCCAGTTGAGTCGTTGGTATTGACAGATCGGTGTCAAGTTTGGCGGGAAAGCGCTGGAAGGTGTCAAAGAATATACTACAAGAATTCCTTTAAAACACGCAAAGTTATTTTAGTAAACTCCAGGAACTAGGCCAATTTTCTATATACATAAACCTTTGAAAATAAGTATCAAATAGCCATATGAGCTAATATTTACAAGTAAATCAGTCCATTACAGGCCCAGAGCTAGAATTCTGTCAGAGACAAAATCAGTATCATGACAGCTAACACGCCCTAGAATATATTAACTGTAGTCAGCGTCTTTTGCTTATCGTTCCTCGGTTTTCTATGAGGTTGAATACAAGATTCATTTTCTGTAAGAATATATGGAAGAGAGACTCCTGAGGTTTCCATAACCTCAAGGAAAACGGAAAAGCAGGGTTTCAAAATGTGTGTTTAGACCGATAGAGTTTCTCTGTGTTATTCATAGAGGAAATGTACTTTGTTTTTGGGTTATTTCGCCTCAATATGGTAAAGAAATTCCAGCAGCAAGACTCTACGTGGCTTCACGCCATGCATCGTAAGACTAGGTCTAGCTTGCATTTCATTAGTACGGAGGCATAATGGTGAATTAAACCAAGTTCTATCTCAGTGGTGACCTTAACCGTTACCCAGTGGACTTCCAGCCATAACATCGTTTTCTCTGATTGGTTTTGTTCTTTGGCAGTGACAGAGAAAATGGGAATGCATCTGTTCAGGCACAAGGGAAGTAAAGGGTTTTCTACCCATCTCATGAATCAGCTGTCAGCTTTGAAAACAACTCTATGAATTAGTCTCAAAAACAGACTGAGCCTGACTGGGTGTCTCCTGCTGAGAACACTAACTCCCTTCTCGAGTCGTGCAATGCTGGCTCCAAGGAGCAAAAAAAAATTTTTTTAATGTAAAAATTGTTCATTTATAATTAACCACACCTTACTTTGTAATTTCATTTTTTGGAATTTAAATAAAAGAGCGTCCGGGAATTGGATGTTTTTTTATTCTACCAAAAAATAGTGATTTTTATGCCTTTACAAGATGTCAGTACAGTGTCATGTTCCGAGCATAGATGGAGATTCCATGGTAACATATCTGCATTAAATATTGCTCTTCATCCCTTCTAACAGGCAGATTACAGTTTGTAGTATATGAAGAATCCATCATTAACCTCTACAGTCTACATCTGTGACCCAGAGGGCTACATCTGTGACCTGGAGCCTACATCTGTGACCTGGAAATGGACAGTTCAAGACCTGTTGATGCCAGAAGCTCAGCCTACCAGTGGTTCCTCCTCAGACCATTCTGCAGCAACACCCAGATCCCAATTTGTTGTATTTGAAGAGTTAACTCCAGCAATAACCTCTTCAGTTCTATGTTGAAACTAGCATGTTGAATTTTTAAGGGACTCACTGTAAATAAAATTTGCTGAAAAGTTCACTGTAACCAGACTTGAAAATCATATATATATTCAGACATAAGCTTTCTCCCCAGCCCACTACTAGCTTTATCAAAAGCTAAGCCTGGCTACTAAGGCAGTGTCTGAATATACTCTAATTTTCTGGACAAATCACTATCATTGTGAAACTTCCTCAGCAATTAGATTTGCAGTCGGCTCCTTAAAACCCACCATACTAAGTTTCATGTATACTGAAGGGTTATTGATAGTGTAACTCTTCAAATACAAGCAAAAACTGAATCTGGGTTTGCTTTGCCGGCTGGTTGAGGAGCTTTCCACTATTAGGATGAGCTTCTGTTTATCAACAGGTCTTAGACGCCTCAGGTCAAATGTAAACTTCCAGTCCCTAATTTTCAAGGTCTGAAACGAAGCTCAGATCACAGACATAGACTTCCAGGTCACAGACGTAGACTTCCAGGTCACAGATGTAGGCTTCCAGGTCACAGATGTAGGCTTCCAGGTCACAGACATAGACTTTCTTGAAAAACGACGTCAATCTTCCTGCAATTAAAGACATAATATAAATTCACAGTTAAAATCTGAACATTTTTTCACAATAATAAAACTATGCAATTACCAATAATCTTTGCTTTAATGACTCTCAGCCTGACCAGAACTTTTTCATACTCAGTAAGACCTGCCTAAGGTGAAACTAGTGTATGAAATGGTTTGAGACATTTCAAACGTCTTGCACGAACAGGTTTAGATGATGTTTATTTATATATATAAAACTATTTTGCATTATTTGAATACCTAACTCCCAAAGAGCAGCATCTAGCTAAACACTACAATGGAATAAAGAACAGTTTAACTAAAAGATTTATTTCCCTAATATGCAGGAAGCCTCAATCTCCCAAAATTTATTTTCCCAATCTCAATTCAACTTTACTTGCATGTAAGATTGGGTGGTGCAATAATTACATCTAACTTTATTCCTAAAAGGGAACAGCAATGAATGTGTTGCATTTATAATAGGTGCAGGCCAATATTCAACCCCTTGTCTCAATGATTGTTTTACATTCTATTACAGATATACTGCACAGTTGAGGTAAGGGTCTATGGACGGTAAAAACACCCTGAATACTTCTATATAGAATTTCCCACCTGGGAACACTAATGTGGAAAGCAACAGAATCTAGGTAACATAATAAAAGGAGTCATTTTTAATTTTATAGAGGAGGCTGGGTTTTCCTTAAAATATATAATTTTGTAGTTGGTTTATATAGAGAGTAATAATTGTATGGTAAGCTATAGTAGTTCTCAGGATAAATTTAATGGGGTTTTCCATTGTGGTACCCTTCCCCAACAACCTTCCTCTTTTATATATGAACTGACTGCATACAGGATGACTTGATATAAAACATGGTCTCTGCAGAGAAATATGATTCTCAGCTGCCTAATTTTTTTATGGAAATTCTCTCTCAAGATGAAAGAATAACTGGATAAGGGCAAAATATTCTTCACAGAGTCTCGTACATATTAGTTTAAACACTTAGAACCACAGTTTGAACTTTAAAATAACAATAAGACTAAAGGTAAATGGTAAATTTCAAAAATCCCATCAAAATTCAATAAAATTAGTAAAAAAAAATCTTATATCTGAACACTTACTGTTTTAAATTGCTTGTACCAAGAAAAGTGCTTCTCATACACAAAATGTGGCCTAAGATATCCTTAAACATACTAATTTTCCTAGCAATGGTCTTCACATCCAGAGATAAATACTACCTACAGTTAGTGAGATATGGCACATTCAAATACATAAAGAGAAAAAAGCAATTGTGCTTTGTTAATTAACCACATTATTTGGACAAACCTCCATCCATATAGGCCCACCCTTGATAACTAAGGTGTAGGCCAGGCAGAACAATGAATATTAGGAGTTCATATTCAAAGGAACAATGCATTTATGTCAGTTAAGTGACTAATGATACTTAACATGTTGAAAGCTTCATTACATACAATTAAATTACTATGGTACTCAACATCTTGAATGTTCCGTTCCATACATTAATTCCCTCTCTGAACTTCTTGTACTATTTTTAAACACATGATTGACTTTAAACTACAATTTTAGAACCAATGAAACTAACAAAATATTCTATCAAATGTCTAATGACATCATAAATTTTAATTCTAATTGGCAATAAAAAAAATTAATTAAAAAACAAGTACTAAAGATGCTTCCCATTGGAAATGGCTCTACCCTGTAACCAGCCACCCACCTGCTTAACAAAATATGACCAGGTGAGCATAATGTTAATAAAATAAAGTACTTCAGGTATTAGCAACAGACACTGCCAGATAAAGTAAACCTTTATGTAAATAACCCTTGTGAAGTAATGAATCTGAATTATAACTACTGATCAGGTAGCAGAATGTAGAGTTAGAAATGATAAAATGAGAGATATTACAGAAGTTTATCCACAGACAAGAAAATGGTGGCTTGGATATGTCCTCCACATCAACCCAGGAAGAATGGTATGTGACAGTCAGCTGAGCTCATGTGGGCACCAGAAGAGTTTGAACACCCAGAGATATTTAGATGCTTCTATGGGACAAGCCTGAAAGGCCAAGAACTTGCCAACAGAATGCCAAGAGAAAATAGATGGAGGAAAATGAAGAGTGAATAATAACAGGGTTAAATTGACAAGCACACGAAAACAACAATTCAAGCAGAAGAAATTGCCAGTAAAGTTATACCTCATCCCACTTCAATCATGTAATGAATCTTGTATGTAAATACATCCCACAAACAAAATGACTAGATCCAAGAATAGGAACTACTTCAAAGGCCTAAACTAATCAGATGTCTACCAAACAAACAAGCATTTAAGAACTACAGGCCACGATTTTGCACTTTATGACTGCAGTGGGCACAACTGGGCACAACTGAGAAAACTGCCCAAATCCACATTTTGCCCTAAAAGGGTAATGTTTTGCTAATCCAAATTATAAGTATTATTGATCAGACAGCAGGAGAGTGATTAATAACGACAAAAGGGAATTATAAAAGTTCCATGTGTAGGTAAGTTAATGATAAGGGGAAGCTGGCAATGGCTTGGATATGGTTGACAAACAACCAGAGGAGAATAATACGAAGCAGTGTTTGCTGGGCTCCTCTGGTCCCTAGAAGCTTGGGAGCCCAGACCTACTTGAATGAGAACTATTAGGCAGGAGGCTGGAGATAAGTAGAGATTTGTAGATGTGAAAGCACGAGAAAGATACAGAGCAGTGGAATTTCAGGGATCCTTTCTACTACACTTCGTTGGAGGCAATGATGACGATGACACTTGACCAAAATAAGACAATCATTTCCATGGAACAGGCCTGAAAAGCAACTGGCTCGCAAAGCTTCCACAGAACAGATGTGATTCAAGAGAAAACAGACCAGAAAATGACCAGTGATTAACAATTATGGGTAAATCAACCAATAAACTTATATGCAGACAAAAACTATGCAAGTGAATGGTGGAGCAAGAGCCTCTTAAAACTCAGGAACATCAGTAACAATAGCACTGCTAAGAAGAAAATTCCGTGGTAGTATGACAACAGAGCACCTTTGCATAATACTAACCTTTCACATGAAGACAACACTGGAGTCATTCTTTACACTAAGGGGTTGTCTCTTAACAGCTGATAACCAGTCCCTCTTGATGTCAGGGCACAATCTCCTCAGCCTGTCCCATTTGATCTTCAGTCAACAGGACACATTCTCCACTATCTGATCTCTCTGGCATACCTCCCATCTTTCAGACTGAAACATAATTAGAAAAATAACAGCACAATTTGCAAAAAGTATAGAAAATTTAACAATGGATTTCAGCACTAACAGAAACTACCTTAGGTTACGCCTGGCAAATTTGCTACTGGATATCAAACATTTACAAGCACCAAAAATGATAATGTAATTCTACTCCAGTATTTCCCTAGGAAAGGCAGCTCTTAGTCATCCCAACCAGAACTTCACTCCTAACCCATTTGGCAGGTATAACCCCCAAACAACATGGCAGGAGCCAAAAGTGCTAACTAAGTAGCAGAAAAGGAGACAAAAAAATAACTGGTGTTGCTTGCTGATGCCAATGATGTCAGAGTTCAGTGCCAGGCAGGTTCATGTTCACTGAAACAAGTAGTTATGTTGAGATGGAATGGTCAGGCTGACATTTCTCTGAAGTAGCATACCTATAAATACACCTGTTCCAGCTACAACAAAGATCATACTGAATAATAAAAACTATAACTTCACCATACCTTTTAAACAAGAAATACTGAGGCTTAAATGGCAGCATCCAAGTATCCAGTTTTATCTAAACCTGTTGCCAATTTTAGGTAGGGTACAACAGTTCCTAAAACTGAAGATACTACAGCACCTTGGTTTATGCCAGCCAGCAACCATAATACTTGCCACCTTTCACTTTTGTTTTAGTTAATGTTTATGCCTTCTGTTTGTGTTTATGATATGTACAGTCTTTTGTTTATGTTTTATGTTCATTCCCAAGGGACTGGTACTAAACACAGCGGCTATTTTGAACTTAAACTGATAGCTGTCGAACCAGAGGGGAGCAGAAGTAATCTTCAGCATTAGGCTACCTACTTCCTCCCTGAACTTGCCTCCAATGTGACATAGCACAAAAAGAATGATTGGGGTGAAATTATTCCATAGTGTTAGCCTAGCCTACCAAATTTTGTCTGAACTGTCACTTATCTGGTAAAGGCAAGCGATCTACACAGGTCAGGGGTCGCTCATCTAGCCTAGGCTGTAAGTACTTGACTGAAGAATCCTCGTAAATATAAGTCACAGGTAAATAAGTCACAGAAAAAAAGTCACAGGAAAAATAGTCACATTAATCTTTCCTAGATAATGACCCCCAAGGGTTTTAACCCAGTGTATCCACCTTTGACCTTATGTTTATTACATTTCAGTGGATTATACAACATGAATAAAAGGCTGCCATCACTCTTAAAATCATGGCTTTAAAAATACCGTTCTACGATCTTTATTTGAAAAGCCTTGGAGTTTTCTCAGAAAAATCCAAATATTTCGCTGTACTGTACACCAATTATTGTGTTTTCCCTGACTTATTACTACTTCCAATTAAAATACACACATGGATTAGTTTAAATTATTACTTCAAATTACACAAAGCTTCTTTATCTGTTCATGTTTATATTTACCCGTCTTCAGTTTTACATTTTTCTTAATTGCTAATGAATATTTACAACATTAATGCCCTCCTTGCATGCATTTACTGGTAAACAAAACAGCTTTGGCTAATTCACAGTAGAAATCCTCAATTTTGCTTGATATTAACCTGAATTACTCATTTGTTCAACCAAATAGGCTTTGCCCTGACTGGACCTACGATGAATAACCGTAATTACATATTAAAATTCAATTACAACGGTAATAATTACGATTAAAACAGTAATAATTATGATTTCTCACCTGGAAAATGTCACCATGGAGTCTGGAGCAAGTGTCAGGTTGTCAGCTGTCACCTTTCTCCTTCAGCAATGACATTTGGGAGAGTTGTCAGTTCGTATTTTTACTCTTTCACTAAAAGCGTATATGTTTACGTGTATGAGCGCGAGCGCAAGAGCGTGCAACGGCGAAAATATAAAATAATTGTATAATGTAACATATTCTTAGGAAATTTCATTTAAATAATTTTAAATGTAAAGCAGATTATGCTGACCTTTAAACACTTGTTGGCAACTCTCATTCGAACTTGCACAGTGGTTCTGTCAGTCAAACTGGACTTATATTTTCGACTTCAATTAATCTCTCTGTATATAATTCTCTTCCTTAGACACACTTAATAATAATAATAATAATAATAATAATAATAATAATAATAGGCCTACTCCAGAGAAATGCAGTAACCCCTCTATGGTTTTAAGCACTCACTGCAACTAATGAAGACTCGTATAACTTCATCCGAAGTTTTTGCTATAAATAAATAAACCTCTCTTGTCAGTTGTCTTTTTAAAATAAATAATAAGCAAGTAATTTCCTTGGATAATTATAGTTTTCTCGAGCTGGTATCAATTTACTTTTCTCTCAAGTTGCACTTTGACTTAATGCTACTCAATTAGTGTTTCAATCGTAAACACGTACAGAGCAATGCAAATAAATAATGTCTTATGTTGCTTCAAAGAATCTTCAAATACAGAAAAAAGTTTCACTGATGGCAGTTTAATATGGAACCAGGGAACACAATACACAATAATCACATTCAATGTTTACTTCACTATAAAATAGACACTATTAGTCTTCATTCAATGTTTACTTCACTATAAAATAGACACTATTAGTCTTCATGGCTTTTCAACAATGTGATGATTTTCTCTGATAGGATGAGAAAAATCAGTGTAAATTAGAGCTCATTCTCCCACTGTGCAATTCATTAGGACTAGGCGTCCTATTATTGACAGTGGCACTGTGCAAACGAAGCCACTTGAAGATTAGTAGGCTACCATTTTGCCTTTTTAGGCATTGATTTTACCAGTCCTGTCACTGGCTCAGTAAAATCATTGCTCTGCAGGTGGCGTGGGTTATATGCATTAGTGTACAGTCTAAAATCTGCTGCACTTTATAGCAGCCCATTGTGGTAGCCTACTCTATGGAATGCAAATTTCCTTTACAAAATTTGATAACCACTACGAATGTAGTTCTCTATAACAAAACACATTTTACTTTAATGATCAACTAATACTGTATACTAATTTGCTAAGAATGTGAAGGTATTTCATGTGAAAGCACAGGCTCTTTTTATTATGCTAAGCAATTTGCAAAAATATGACACTATCACTTACAAAGTACTGTATATCAGGAGAAACTGGTCTCTGCCCCATAATACACTGATCCATCCTTTACAGACAAATAGTCTCTTAATAGAATAAAAAAATGTTACCAACTTGATACAGAGCAGCCAGTCTTACCTTTTCAAATTTGACATCAGAGACTTGAAGCATAGGAATATGTTCCAATTCTACACAACGCCCACCTGATAAATAGTTAGCATAGATCATAGTCTTGCCAAACACACGTTTCAAAATAATTTTTTCACAAGGTTGGCAATCACTATGTACAATAAATTAACGCTTTACCAAACAGTGTACACAGTACAAATCTTCTCAAACCCATATATATTATGCTAACAATGCAATTGTAATTTTAGCATAACGAGACTCAGATGTCTTGGATACAATATATAGCTGTTGGGTTGCCAAGATGAATCAATGCAGTATCAAAACCCGTCATTCATCAGGTAGTGTTATACTACTAAAGATTTGACTCACAGCCTTTCAAATGCTAATTGATGCTCATCCTCCCAACTGTAATTTGTAAAGTTTGAGCAACCCTATTAAAATAGGAGTTTTGATTTTTTTTTTTTTAACTGCCCTCTCAATCTATACATCAGTCAACAGTCTATACTGTGTTCCATAAAAAAATGAAATCCTTTATCTCTTGTACATTCTAGGTATCAAAAATTCCTTTCTCCAAATACAACTTGCACTCTTCCTGAACACTTCATTACAACACTTGCTACATTTAGCAGGCTACCAAATTAACCCCTACACTCCTTTGCTTTCATTCTGGTCTTAAGTGACTGTCAGTCCTCTCCTTAACTCCATTCTCTTTCCTTTTGGACATCTCTACCTCTCCGGATCAGCCGAGACACTTTTCTTTGTACTCCTTAGTCGTTTCTACCATGAAACCATTCATTGAATCAACTCGTCAGCCCATGGCTGCATTACTTTCTGCCCACTACTCGTCATCCATCACCACTTCTCTCTCTTCTGACCTCTGAGCAAGGCCTATGAGAACCCAGACTTGTGATAAGTGTTGTAAACTAACTGATAATAAACAGTTCTTCAGAATTGCTTCCTCTTTCAGATAACCATTGCACAGCGAGCAATATGCTCTAGCATATGGTTTGCTCACTGCATGAAAACAACACATTTGAAAGCATAAAAAAAATCAATGACTGCAGTTTTATTTCACATTACATGTAGTGTTTCCTGTACTTTAGAAACTACAATTGCAAAATGTGATTACAAATCACAATAAAAAATACCCAAGAAAACTGGTTTAAAATTTTCAAAAAAGCTTCCTTGAATAACTAAGTGTTTGCACTTAAAACCTTTCTTTCTAGACATAACCGACAAGGATTGAAAGACAACTACAGAGACATAAATGCTTTATTATTATAATAAAGACAATGAATAAGTTTTACATGTTATCACAAACCTCACATAATGACTACAGCATTAAATGCCTTTCCTTATCTTCTCTGTGAGGGAACTTGCATGCATAGGCCCCTTGTAAATACACAGTACTGAAGGTCCTCTCAATATTTTATGCCATTCACACACAACTTTCACTCCTTGTACTTTATCCTGCGCATTTCTGAGAACTTAAAACCAGCAAATATAATCATCATCTGCGGAGTACCCTGATAAGTGAAGGGAAGAGGAATGCCTCTTACTTCTTTACTAATGTATTTTGATTCAGAGAGGAAAACGAGTCGACTTACGTTTATCTGCATATTAGCGAGTAAAGTACACTGTCGTATAAACCAAGAGTATACAAATAAAGGTGGCTAAAAAATATCTAAATCTGAATATATAAAATACGTAACTGTAATTCCTAAAACTACACACCAAGCTATTGCAATTATAAAAATTAAGGAACGTAACAATACCTCTTTCTCAATCACCGCACTTGAAATTTAAACACCTGTCAGAGGACCAAATACGTACTGCACCACTTTCAACAAGACTTCCCGTGACTGAAGACATTTAAATCTATGAGACTGTGATTTTGACAATTGTATTTGATGTGCACTTTGTGCCTGCTTGTGCTACAACCCTGAAATGTACGTTTAAATTGCATATTGTAAATATAAATGGTTTTTCTGGTTATACTGTACTTTGGAATAATGCAAAAATAATTATCACCCCACCTTGCCTGACAACATTCCACGCACCCGGCTACATGTCATACCTATAATGGTTTCCTTAAAATAATCTCTATTCCTTATAGAGATACATGGCACTGATTTCTCTCTCTCGAAGAGGAAGATAGACTACTCCTACAAGATACCATAGTCACCAAAAAAAATGAGTCAAAATCAATGCCAAAGGTTACTAGAGGAAGAACCAATAATCATTACTAAAATACTACATGAAATTTTCTAATGCATAATCGCCGAGTTAAATAAAGGATTTTCATGGAAACTTTTTCTTACTGAAAGGGACTAGAAAAAAATCAACAATGCCCACATCTCATAATTACCGTAACTCAACTACTGTACTTTTAGATTATCTACAATACTGTAATAACATTTGAATTTCATAACTTCTTCAATTAACCCAATTCAATTTTAATCCTGTATTACATATTTACATAGACTGTATTGGAGTAAAGAAAAACCAAGTTCAAGCTGCCTCGCCAATGCTTCGACAACACGGTCCGTTGCAACTCAGGGAGACCAAACATTGACTGGCAAAGTTAAAGAAAAGAAAAAAAATTGCAGAGTATATGGAAGTTAAATTTAAAGGTCAGGAATATTGTGATCCATAAACTTAACGAGTGACGATGCCATGTGCTTCATCATGTGTTTGTAAACAAACGACGGCATGACGGTGACCGTGACGACTTGTCCGCACTCGCTGATGATGGCAGAGAGTTCCTTGTCCTTCAGACCCACTACGTTCTGTCCATTTACCTGGTGGATTGGAAATGTTTATTACAGTATCGATAACTGCGTGCTATATAGAAGAGGATGAAAATACACAAAGCAAGTGATTATTTCTCTTCAAAGTAGAAGACAGACAAAATTAACTCTACATATATTTGGCTTACTTCAAGCAACTGATGGTCCACAAGGAGACCGTTTCTTGCTGCTGACGAATCTTTCACCAGTGCCGTGATCTCGCCGTCTCTGAACTGAAAGCCAACGTGGCCGGTGCTGTCTTTATGCAGGGTCACTGAACGTTCAAATGGCCTGGAAATTTAACAGCATGAATAAAAATGAAATTCACTTCTTAAATCTTGAGCAAATCAACAAGCTCTTCAAATTGGTAATCATGGATTTTTTCCTTACTCCCAAGCTACAACATTCTCTTCCTACTTATATTTCCCAAAGTATTACAACCTCCCATTACAAAGAAGGTCTAAAGTTCCCTTCAAGATTAACCTCAGATCTACCTTCCCCGTCTTTTAGTTAAGCCTGGACTCCATGTGGGCACCAAGATACCCATCCATTTAGTTTCTTCATCTAAATTATATTCCTACTGATACCCACAAACTGAGGAATGGGAAAACGAAAGAAAACCTAACCAAACCACAAGTTCCACACAAGAAGAGCTACCCACCTGTCTCTCACAGCCAGATGAATTCCATTCGAGGAGCACTTCTTCAAAATGGCATGCACTTTGTCCATGGAATAACCAGCAACAGTCTCCTCATTTATCTGAAGTATCTGGTCACCAAAGCGCAATCCTGAGGAAAAAATTAAACATTCACTTAGTCAATCTCCTTATGGAAAAAATTATGAATAAAATCCTGTCAGAATCATCACTAATACCACATTTCACATTTTTTGTGTATGTAACACATTCGGGCTACCATTAAAGTTGGGAATTTTCATCTTATATTGTACTTTTCAGTTGCGTTTAACTTTAAAAGAGAACATAAATAGGGTCAATCCAGAAGATATTCTGTTCAATGCTGGCCATGGTCAAATACTATTCCATTTGGGTAATTTTTCTATCAAATTATTTATGGCTTAAAACACTACATGTTCTTTGGACAACTTGAATAAAATGGACACTAAACATCCAAGTTTTTTCAACTTCTCTTAGAAAGAGCTTTCAAACTCGTAAATAGAAACGCACTGAAAAAAGCTACTTACCAGCTAATGCAGCAGGAGAGTTCTTCTTAACAAGACAGACAAAGACGCCCTTGTTGATGGCCTTAACACGCATTCCCACTTTGCCGTCCCCATCTTTGCACAACGTGACCTGCAACGCAGTTTCTAAATTTGCTGATGCAGAACAAGCCGCAGATTTAGGGGAACAGCCCAACCAAAGTCACTAACGACAACTTACATGACTACTGATGAACTGTTTTCATTAACTCCTGAATGAACTAAAAACAATCCTAACGCTGGAATGTGAATTTCAACACTTATGAGTAAGGGACCAAACTGTCAATTAATCCGAGGAGACAACTAACTCAAACATTTTGACAATTTAGCTACTGTAGGTGATACGGAACTGCTAGTTGTCATGGCCTACCACCAAAGGGCCTGTTCACTGAGTTAATGAATAAAAATTTCCAGGTTTTCAGAGAGGAAATATAAAATAAAAACATGACCAGAGTGAGGTATCTAGTATCTCAAGTCTTCTAAGCCCCGTGGTTTAAATTAAAACCACACACAAGCAAAATACTATGTCTCCTGTATAGTTGCTAAAAAATACTGTAAATTTGTTCCAATGCTTGTACCTTTAATAAGCCACACATACAGATAGTCTACACTATGCTACAGAAATACTATCAGAGAAACCCCCTGTTGTATTTGTGTTAACAACTACAAAAAAATTATGAGATTTCAGTACAAGGATTTTTGCAGTTCCTTAAACCCAAGCAGCAATGCTTTTTCATTCACCAAGTACAAAATTTACTTTTATTAAAAAATCTAAGCTGATAAATTAAAATGTTATAACCATTCAGTTAAAACGATGCGATTAAAATTATTTTTAATTTCCCACTGCATGCTCAACTCTTCAATATATGACAGATGAACTTAGATACACCAACCAAAGCTTTTGCAAGGTCAGGAATATCACTCAACATCTTGATAAATAATGAAACAATACCTTGGTCATAAGGCAGAAACAGATAGCAAACTTAGTACCTGATCTGTCAAAATTTTAAGCCAACCACAGTGGCTCACTCACCTCTCTGATGGCAGTTAGTCACTTGAGCTCTCTGTAGACCTGCAGATATCCCAGATAGAGGGGCCACAATTCCTGATGGCAACTGCGCCGGGGGAAGACTGGGTGTAGGTACAGCAACGGTGCCCTGGTGATAATGAGATTATGTCATATGGACTTCAAAGGCTTATGAAAACCAAACCTTCAATCCCATAATGATTACATTTCCGGCAGCCCGACAAACTTACAGTTTGACAAGAACAGCCGGAACCTTTCATGCACAAACCACGTAAGGTGACTAAGTTCCAAACAGTAACTGCGCCACAACGTACAAAGAGGCACAAACCACAGCAACACTTACTTTCTGACACTAGTACATTTAATTATCATGCTTCACCTTCTAGTTACGTCAAGATGCTTATGAATTGTTGTTTAATAACTATTTCAAACAGAGACTACACCTAACAAAAAAAAAAAAAGTATTACACGTGCTCAACTTCTGAACTGCAATCTTTTGCATGGAATCAGGCACATAACCAGATGGAATAACAAGACAATATTTCTTACAGAATGTAAAACCAACTTGAACTTGATGAAAACACCCTAATTCATGAAAAAATTAGCAAGACAAAAAATTGTTACCTGAAACTATATCTTGCAAACTAGCAATTTTCACTACGAAAGAGAACCTAAGTGTCTGACATACCAGCATAAACACGTCGACTTAAACAGTCCATCAATCATGCAAGTCTGAGTTCTCCTTACTGGAATCAACTTTTTCATGTTTATGAAAGAACACACACCTGAAACTTCAGTAATATTTAAATTCTATGTTTGAACATTTTTTTTTCTTATGCTTCTCAAACTTTTTTCAGTTCCATACACAAATAAAAGTATACTTAGAAAACTCCAGAGTTAGTAAACATGTCCACAATTCAGTTACTTAAGACTACAAGACATTAACATGCTAACAGCATGCTTATGAAATCACGTAAATGTACTGAAATTGAAAGAACACCACAAAATGTAACCTCGTTGATGGTACTACATTATAAGTTTAAAAATAAACCACATATAGAATAATTATTTTTCATGCACAGCAGGCATATAGATACTGATAGGTCTGACTACTGTAAAAACATGCAAAATTAAACTCATGCAAAAGAAAACCAGACCGTTACCTTAGTCTTCATTCCAACCAAGAATTTTTCAACAAATATAATCTTGAAATATTTTAATGGTAACTTTAACATCTACTATGAAGACCCTATCATTAAATATACAAGGTGAATATGCAAACTATAAGTCTGATTAAAGACTAGACACATATACAAAAGTTTTCCTACAGGAAAGGCACGATTCTTTTAAAATAACGAAACGACTTAAAATTTTCAATGTATACCAATTCCCAAGTTTGCAGAGAAATCTCATCATGATTAAAGTCAAATACTGCAAGCAAAATCATTTCTAACAGCAATAAGACATAGCCTAAAATCTTTCAAACCTTTCATCAACAGAGATTACTTCTTGCGAGGAAATTTGTTATCAATCAAAAGTTACAGCTTAAATAAGAGCAGAACTACTTTAAAAAAAAAAAACCCTAGACATTAATCGTAATCCATCCCTAACACAATAAACAAATGACAAATAACAGAAATGTAGAATATCAAGTTACTTCCTATCTGTAGGAACCTTGTATAATATCTGTGCAACAGGTGTAAACATACAATCAGGATGAGAGTGTAGGTGAACTGTGTTTTCAGATACTGTGATAAGGTGCATATTAAGTGTCACAGTGGATTAAACCATAATTACAGGTATAAATGCACTTCATGATAAAAGTTCAGAGACAACTTCTCTGAAGTTACAGTACCTGATCAATAGTGCTCAAGAGTTCAACGGACAATGCCAACACCCTCAGTTGGACATTTAATTAACCTCACGGCATAAAACTCTACAACAATCATACTTTTACTTCAGGCTGGTTCCACAAAACACCTTAAACCTGACGGGAAGCTACTTACCGACTGCATCACCGCGACGGGCAGGTACTCGGGCATGTTAGCGGCAATTATCTCATGCGTGAACTCCAGCCCCATGTAGTCGCCTAGAGCTGGGTACAGGTGGGCCAAGTGGGACTGCACGAAAAATAAAGTAAACAAAAACATAGAAGCTGCTAAAGAAGTCTACGGCTGAACTATTTGAAGAAAATAAACAAAACAAGACTCTGATTAAGTCCAGTCAGCCTGGTCACGTATCTTGAAGCCAATTTTTTCTTTCTACAGAAATCTGGGGGAAGATGATCTTCCATCCTAAGTCTCTAAGCATAAGCTATCTCATATAACCTTGGTAATCACAATAAATTTTGCCTATGAACTTTCACAAAGCAGAAGATTATTATGTCATGAAATAGTTTGACGAAAATAAAAATCGTGGCAAAGCAACCCAACTAGGAACGAAACGAAAAGGGAAACGAACTAAAAAGCTGGGGCTGGTGACCTACTTTACACCTATTAAGGTGTTCTAACAGCATACAACAGGGTAATCCTGTACCACAGGTGAACAATATAGAATACAATAACACAGAATCAAGTGTGGCTATCCCTCTAAACATAACTGTCTGGATGGTAATGAATAATTTGAGTGAAATTATTATACTCAAACACTTGAAAAAGAAGAAACTGCTGTAATGTGTACCACAGGTGAACAATATAGAATACAATAACACACAATCAAGTGTGGCCAATCATCTAAACATAATTGTCTGGATGGTAATGAATAATTTGAGTGAAAGAAACTGCTGTAATGTGTAAAAGAAGACAATCAGATTTGAAAGGCCACATGTTTCCTGAGTTAATTGCTAGGTTATGCCATTAGCATCTTACTTTCCAGGTATCAAACAGTGTAAGAGAAGCTAGTAAAATAAAAAACATGTAGCACCTATGACCAGTGGTCAGGGAATATCTATAAAAAGTCTCTACATAAGTAAAACACAACTGGATGAATTTGGCAATACCAGAACAAAACTCAGCTACAACAATGTCACAGGTCTCAAATTAGCCCACAATCTAATAGAACACAACTTCACCAAACTGTGGTCTAGTGGAGCACATCAACGAAGTACTTTATAGAAAAAAAAATTATAATATTGGTAAACGTTTCCTTTAAGACAGATTTTACAAGCCAACTCATTTATTTGTCATAATGCTATGCTGTATGCAAAACACCAGTGCTTGATTTGACTACCATATTATAGAATGAATCCAGTGCTTTACTAAACTTCAATGCTACCCAAGTTGAAGGGGAAGGTTTGTTATACATCCACCTGGCTTCACTGGTTTTTCTGGGGCCAGTAAATCATAAGTTGACTGTAGGTTGTATTTTCATCATACATAACACGATTGGTATGATTATAGATAAACCTAGTGACATATTCAATTACTTGGTGCTGTATGAAGCTTTAAATTCAAAGTGGCTTCATTCACTAATGACAGAAGATTTTTCAATTTAAGAGCCCAAAAAAAAAAAAAATTTAAAATACAAACACAAAAAAGGAACATGACATACGAAATAACTTCGCTTCCACTTTTAGTTTGTAGATTAAAATATCACCAATCTAATTACAGAGAGCAAATTAGTATCTGGGTTACCTTAAGCAAAATCAAACTGGCTTCAAAAAAAAAAAAAAAAAAAAATCATGGGGGACAGTTTAAAGACAAGAAAAAGGACAGTGAAAACATGATGTTCTCTGCACAGGCACTGCTCAGTCAAACTTCCACTTTTATAAACAATCTTAAGCTAGGTGGTTGAAACGGTAATCTTAAGCGGGGGAGATATATGCAAAGGAAATAAAGCAATACCATTTGTGAAGAGAGAAAACAACTTACCTTATTTTCAGACTCTGGGGGGTGAAGGGGGTAGGGGGGTAGTGCATGCTGAGTGGGGGGTGCCGTTGCCGCCCCTCCACCAGAGTTAGCCATCTGACTTGCCAGCTGGACCTGAGCCTAAAAGAAGGGTCGGTGTGAATGAACGATTCTTGAGAATGGGAAATGTATATAAAAGATTTTTATAGACACCACTCTACTTATAGTGGCTTAGTTACTGTACTCTTCATGCCTATTCAAGTACTGCACAGTACGATATAAAATCAAGACAGTACTGTGTGGTTTTTCATCCTATAACACAATACACTGTACATACTGGCGTGTGAAACAAAATCTGAACTTACGGATGGCAAAGGGGAGCACTCTGAACACAATTCTATTCCGCAATCTGGTTTGTTTTTATCTCTGAATGTTTGTAAGTTGAATGTTCATGAGTAGGGTGGTGTCTATATACAAAAAAAAGGTCTTCCTTGTTTCTTAATTCAAAGGAATGTACTCTACGTCACATAAGAGCGCTTTTTAATATGGTTATTATGATAAAACTTCAATACACAACACTGAGCCTTTCACCCTCCAAAATAACAAAAGGTACAGTAGAATTTTCTCGAAGATACAAAATGCTATGCAGTCCATACTCATGAAATGACAAGGTGCAGTGCATCTGAAGTACAGTATTCCCTTTAACTAATAAATGACTCTTGATTGGACAGGTTACCGAAGGGTCACATCTCACAGAGGTCTAAAGGAAAATAAAACGAAAGGAAAGGAAGAGAGAGTGCACTGTATTTAAGGATGAACTCCAGTCATTGCTGCAAAGGCAGCTATTTAGCATTATAAGGAAAAATCATGAGATTGTGGATAGTGGAAAGGACGCCCTAACCGAAAAGTTATAATGGACCACAGCCTGAAAGTTGAAAGATAAGAAAAACCAATGTATATGGGAGAGAGCAAGTTCCCTAACTGGAAAACAATGATCAAATTAGCCCATCATATACAATCAGTGATCAAATCAGTCACCTTGGAGCTGTGGATCTGTAAAAGAGTTTATGGGAATCTAGCCAGCTTTCCCAATATCCAAGGCTATCTCACAGACAAGGAAAAAACTTTTTTAACTACATATAGCAATTGTTAAAACATTATCTTCAGAAAATGATAAGATTGATGCCACAGGAGAAAGATTAGCTTAATTTGTAGGTGAATTCTATCTCGTCATGGGAATAGCCACAGGACAACGTATCAGGCTCCGAAAAGGGGACATACACATCTGTATGAGCAGCCTTACTTCAATTTTAACAGAAAAAGGGACATACACATTCAGTAAATTCCCTCTCAAAACGGCCTCCATGAGCAAATCAAGAGACAGATTATCCTTCCAGTGAGCCAAAGGTCAACATAAAACAAGCGACTGCAATGAACTGGGACGATAAGCCCTGAACCCAGTATCGTACTTTTCAAAATTCATGCCATGTCCAGAAAAAAAAAAAAAAAAAAAAAAACACAGTTGTTTAAAAATCTGGACATTTCTATCACAAACACTTTGTATTCTCTCTGAGAACTTATTTCATTAGCCAAGTGCATAAATATTTATGTATCACACCCAGTATCTTGAAAGGAATGGAATACAGAATTTCGGCCAAAGGCCAAGCGCTGGAACCTATGGGGTCATTCAATCCTAAAATGAAATTGTCAGTGAAGAAGGTTTGAAAGGTGAAACAGGAGGAAAACCTCGCAGTTGCACTCATGAAATAACGGATAGGAGGATGGAAAATTAAGATATAAGAGAATAGGAAAGGAGGTACAGTAAAAGGAATGAAAGGGGTCGCAGGTAGGGGCCGAAGGGACACTGCAAACGACCCTAAGTAATGCCTACAGTGCAGTGCATGAGGTGCACTGACAGCGTTAACCCTCTATTGTACGATCTATAAAGTGCATAAACATCTGTTATACACTGTAAATACGCAATACTTAAAACTAATACGTAGTTTGGCTACTTAAATTCTTACCTTCCCCAGCTGGTCCACCTTCATATCCTCCAACGACGGGTACAGACTCATCTTGGCCTGAGAAAACAAAACGCAGCAATAAATGCCATGCCAAGCTGGTCTGACGTAAGCTTCACTTCCACAAACACCAACAAAACAAGGAAATGTCATGAAAAATTAAAATAAAACTGTGTATCGTTATATACTGTACAGTTGACTGTTATATTACAAAACAGCACACACTTTTATAACGTCTAATCTATGGTGTATTGGATATATATTCAAAAATTCATGTACCCATAACCCTTATAATATGCTCGTTCCTCGAAGGTTGAAAAAAAAATCAATCAAAATTTCTGACGATACCAAACAACTACATTCAATTCCTGTATTCTGTGCCAGAGAACAGCTGCAAAGAACCTACTACAGTAGGTTCTAAGGGAAATAAACCCCTTGGAGGACAATTACCACCTGAAAGTTCGCTGAAGCAATGAATGAACAATGTTGTTGAGAGTAGACAAGACCAACAGTCAAATCAGCCAATCTGTTTATGCTTTAGCAAATATCATTCATAATCATCAAAAATATGAGGGAATTACTAACACCAATCACGTAATTAACATTCCTGCCAACAATGAAACTGACAAAACATTCACTTGAATATTTTTTCCAACCATACTTCATTAATTACTGAACTAAAATACAGATGTCATGAATAAAGGCATTACTTGAATTAAGATAAGCCAAGTGATTCCTGGTACAGTATCACAAAAATATGTGGCGATAATGACTGCTCAATGGAGCACATTCAGAGTAAATTGGCATCTATGCCATCATCGATGTTTTCACTTCAGCTTTCCAGAAAAATTAGCACTAGTTTTAGTCTTGCTAGTACAATGATTCATTAGTATAAATGAGTCAAGCTTATGGAAAAAAAATTTGCAATGGTTACAACTACAAGAACAGTTTTTGTACATCATAATAAACCGAAAACCTGCGCGAAAATAATAGTAATTTTTGGTGAATAAGGTCAATTTAGCTCCTTTTGTCCCAGATTATGTTGGGGGACTGATATAAAAATCATGCTCAAACCAAGTCAAGAACATAAGTAAAAGCTTAAGACATTCTTCCCTTATTAAAAGTCTGTGTTCACACACACACAGTTAGGCTGTTCTGTATCGAATAAAAATACCAAAATAAAAGCTTGAAGCTGCACTAGCAGTACAAACATTGACAAGCCTCATAAATGACACTAAGAAGAAATAATCTAAATCATAATTCTCCGATATTAGGCAACCGAAACAAGTGTACCATGCCTCAGAATGCAAATAAATCATACAAAACCTTGTCAGCCATAGTAACGTAACTTAATGTCAACATAACCATGCTTAGGATAGGGTCTATTAACAAAAAACGAGCTAAACGATCACGGCTAACACGGAGCTTTCTCCAGCTGTACCGGTTGGAATGACTACACATGGAAATAAAGCTATAAAAAAACTGTAACTTGTAAATTTGAAACTTTTACAACACAACTGAACAACCTGACACCCACAAAGCACTACAATATACACAACACCCTGTTATAAATAAGTACAACCTGTTTTATACTGCTGAAGCCTTACATGTGTCAAACTTTGCGATCCACATTACGCCACATACTTCGATGACAGATACAACGCAAAATTCTAACTGACGCAATAATCTGCATTAAGGAAAACGTGGGCATATGGTGGCAATGACATGAACCACTGCTTAAGCCACCTGGCTACCTTTTTCGGCTATACCATTACTTTCATAACGTCTGACTCTTGGTTTATGACAGCCAACCTAATACTATCCACAACTTTATCCATTTATATAACGGATTACAGATGTAAACTGGTGGTCTTTCCTAGATAGTGACACACCATCTGGTTTTAACCAGGTATGTATCCACCTTTGTGACGTGTTTAGTACAGGTCTGTTGGGGATTACTGTAAAAATGTGAACAAAAGACTATATATATCATAAAGATAATGACCCCCAAGAAATATCAGTCCTAGACAACTAGCCCCGAAAACCCTTAGGGGCCACTACCTAGGAAAGATCTGGCTAGCCTAAACTCGAAGTGGTCCTTCCAGCTGGCTAAAGACAGATTTAGGGTAGTTGTTACCTTTGTTAGGAATGATTCCTACTAAAATAATTAGCTACAGATTACCCGGGGGGTGGGGGAGGGGGTTTACAGAGCAAGCCTATGCCATCCTAAGTGAAATAGCTAAGGATTTTATTTGCAAACTGGCACCAGGAAGGTCTTTGCTAATTTCTCTTGATGACGCCGAACGAAACGGTGACCAATGTATGAAACTTTAGGCTTATTAACAACCAACATATTTACCACTTTAATGCTAAAAGGATATATAAATTTTGACCTTACTCTCTGTTATTTCAAATAATCAAAATATCTACCACTTAATGCTAAAAGGATGTATAAATTTTGACTTCTTTGTCTGTTATTTCAAATATTAAGCAATTATTTAAAACTTAATGCTAAAAAATATGTAAATTTTGACCTTACTGTTTGTTATTCCAGTTAACCAAAATATTTACCACTTCCTTCAAAAAGTATATATAAATTTTGACCTCACTGTTTGTTATTTCAAATGCTTCCAGTTAGTCTACTTTACACACACAAAAAAATATATAGGCATACACTGACACTTATTCTAATTTCTCCAACCAGGAAAGGATACTTCGTTAGGTTAGGTTAGGATTTCTCTCTAGAATGATCACTATCACGCTTCTTTCATTTCTTTGATTTATTCTCTGATTTATTCTAACGATCTTTCACTTATTACACTTAGGCCTAAGCCTACAGCCTGTAGGCCTATGCATATTTATCCAGATGATTCTTTCGTCCTTTGAACGGAAACTAGGCCAAGTTTTACTTAAAAAATTGGTATTATTTGGTAGATTTAAAAAAAATATGAATTTCTTTCGAACACGCCCCATTAAATATGGTGAGAAACAAAAAGTTTTACTTCCAAAATTGTTAAGTTATGATAAAGAAAGTTAATGGTATTATTTTGGTCAATTTTTTTTAAAAATACATAATTTCTTTCCGAAGGACACGCCTTAAATATAGGCCTATGAGAAACAAAAATAGGCCTACGAGTGATCCAAAAATTGGAAATTGGTTAAGTTCATGACAAAGAATGTTAAATAGGTTAATAAAATCATTTAGAAATATATAAAAGGTGATAATATACATAAGAATCAAACATTAAAATATGAAGGCCTACTCGTACCAAAACAACCCATTATCCTATAGGCCTAAGCTGACTATATTTTCTTTGTTATCGAAGAATAGATAAATAGGCCTTTGTGAATGTAAATTTTATATAAAAAGAAATTAAATTATGAATTTTTATTAGTAATCGTACGCCGCCCCCCCCCCAAAATACACGAAGCTATGGGCGAATTATATGACTATTTTTGGATATTTAATGCTGAAATACGTCGAAATCTCTGTAATTATTTATAGAAGATGAGAGAAACAACCTCCTGCAAGAGTGTTGCACAACATGACGCAACAACGTCGAAAAAAAAAACGACGGAAAAAACAACAAAAACAAAACAGGAAGGTATAGACGTATTCTATACCTGTACACTTTCTGTCATTTAACGAACAAATACGTCGAAACCTCTGTAATTATTTACAGAACACGAAAGAAACAACCTCCCGCAAGCAGAGTCGCCCAACGCGACGCAACAACGTCGGGAAAAACAACGACAAAACAACGAAAAAAAAAAAAAATTTTCTGAGACACCACACTCGCAGCCCTTCTACGACGACACCTCCTTATTTAACGCCTCCGGGATCCTCCGGCGGCGATTCTCCCGCCGCATTCTCCTCCCCGGGGGAAGGCGGAGGCGTCGGCACTTACTCCTCCGAGGCCTCAGGTTGATGCCGAATCCGCTCAAGTGTAGGACGCCCACGACCGCGACAAGTGCTGCTATCCGCCACTTTTGTTTATCCAGAGCCATTCCTTCGAGGAGGAAGGGGTCTGTGACGTCATCATCCGGGCCTCGTTTTCGACTAACTCTCACCGATTTCGCGGCGGTTTTCGCCTTGTGCGATGGTTAACAGCCGTGAATAGGTAATGCATCTGCAGTTATAATCTATATTAATCTTATTTTTATTAAAATATTTTGTTTTGGTTGTTAATTTAATCACTTTCGTTGCTCCAGATTTATGAGATTTAGTCAAATTCACGTTATCAGGGCCGGACTAAATCTAATGAATGTCGTGACTGTTCTATCCATTTATATAACTATTAATAACCAACGAAAACCCTAAAAAAATTAACAGATCCACATAGATCATTCATATTAATCTTATTCATATTAAAACATGTCAGTTAAATTATCAAAATCATCATTCACGTCACTCCGAATTAGTGAGACTTAGTCAAATACACGTTATCAGGACCCGGCCTATTTGAACCGGGAGATGAACTCGCATGACTCACTGTCAGGTGACTGGATTTGTGACGTCACAAATGACGTAATAGCTTGCGGTTACCCTACTTCTTCTTCTTCTTCTCGAACCCATTGGCGTCGTTGTTTCCGGTACAAGATCCATAACCTACCGATTTTTTATTTTCCAAAGAAATAAAACTGATTTGTAGACATTTTTCCCCAGTGGTGGTTCATCCAAAGTGGAAATGAGTCTGTGGTCTCAGGTCTAAATGATAAAGTTAGCTCGGGAATTCAATGTTATGACAAAGGGAATTTGCAGTCATGGTCATGCCTTCGTTAGTCATTTCCGTTGTCTATTTTTTTTTATTTTTTAGTTAAGACGAGGCTCTCACAGGCCTCAAGGTCACTGACATGGGCGTGTGTCTATATATTTCAGAATGCGAAGGAGGTTCTCAGTGTCAGTGGACTCTATAAAGACAAGTGAATTTTTATTCATTGTTTGTGCAATTGTGTATAAATATTGCACTTTTAAAATACTGTATTTTTCTTCCCTTTTTCCATTACAAAAAGGTGTTACAGAATTTTTAAGTGATGCAACTTCTATCCACTTGTATAAATTGATATATATATATATATATATATATATATATATATATATATATATATATATATATATATATATATATATATATATATATACAGAGAGAGAGAGAGAGAGAGAGAGAGAGAGAGAGAGAGAGAGAGAGACCTTGTATTTGATGTAACTGACCCGGATACTATACGTATGTCTAGAAGATGACTCAGTAAGATACGACAAAAATATTTTTTTGTCAAAATCAGTCATTATGTTCTCAACTTATACATCTTTATATCCACATTTATACCACAAAGCCTGACAAAAACAACTGAAATATTATAATGCGCTGCATTTTAACATACGTCCAGGCAAGCCAACCAATCAGTCAATAACATCTGTGTGTTTATGCATCTCCCGAGCAATGATAAGCTTTTAGTTTTTCTGTGGTGTTGAGTCATAAAATTTTTTGCCAAGGCTAACATATAATCACATGTTAAGTCTCATTACATGCGATTAGATAGTACCATCTGATAAGCGTTAGACATATTAGCAATTGCTGATATGACAGATTGGCCATGCAAAAGTCTCTTTTATTGCTAAACATTCTAAATAGTGTTAGCATTCTCGAAACAGAACCTGTGTGTTTTGTTTTCGTGTCAAAAAAACTCCATGTTTTCTACAGGTATTCCGAGAAAGGTTTTTCCTTGAATAGACCTTCTCCACACTGCTAGCGTTCCCTAAAACATATTTTCTTTTAATTTTCACAGAAAAGTCTGTTTCCTCGCCAAACAGTTCGAAAAAAATTGCATTTTTTCAAGCATAGGTCTATCTCTACGCTAGAGTGTCCGAAAAAAATTGACATCTTTCTCAAAATGCCATCGTTTTTCTTATGCAAAAATCGTTTTCCTTTGATAGAATCGAAGAGATTTAACAAGTTCTTAAAATATAATGAAAGAGGGCGGAGAGGTGACACATACAGTATACCAAGTTGTTTTAGACCGAAGCCGACAAGACTGCGGAGCGCAGTCTTAATGTCGACAGTGGTCTGGGATTTGAAGGTCAAGAATATCTTCCCTCGTGTAATTCAAGCTGAGCGGAATAGGGTGCATCCCTCGCACTCAAGATATAAATCAATCAATGAAATAAATAAAAACAAAAACAAAGTTGTTTAGCGGGTTATATTACGTGGGGAAACCACAATTAACAAGCAGAGGTCCACGGCTCCACGCTAAGTCTCTGATTCCCTTTCGGACCCAACTGACATTTCTATGCTCTCTCTCTCTCTCTCTCTCTCTCTCTCTGCTTGACGCGAGCTGCATGTGATAAAAGTCTTAAGTAATAATATAACGGGTTTTTCTTATCAAGTTGCATTCAAAAATCAAAACTGCTAAAAGCATTATTGCTCTTTCATGATTTTCGGACGAATGGAAAAGCCGAGTTCAGTCACTTGTTTCATGGTGGGTTTGCTGTTTCCTATAATTATTTATTTATTTGTGCCACTCTGAAATTATTCAGCAAAGGTGAACGTTTTTCATTTATTTAATCTTTAAATTAAAAGTCCTTTTATTAGAAAATATAACTCTAGGCGGTTGTTCAGAGTTATGGCTCAGTTCACAAGCACCCAAATTATTAGTAGTCTCATATCATTTATCTTATCGCTCTAAATATATTACAACTTCTCGAAGCGACAAGAAGAAGTCATAAAATGATAAAATGTAGCGTCGAATTGTTGAATCACTGATTATCTCCCTCGTAACTCGCCCAGGATTATTAAAATCAGGCGTCGTAGCTGTGGGATAATTACGTAGGCTGATGTTAGACTACATTAATCAAAATATTATTTTTTGTGTGATTTTATACACATAACCACGTTCCTTAAAGTTTTGGTTTGAAGTTTGTGACTTTTCTAACAACAGGCTGCAAAGAACGACGCAAGCTCAGACTCATTAAACCATGTTTTCGAAAACTTCCCTGAAACACAAAACAAAAAACGGTTGATGTCAAAAGCTGCCATTTTGAAACGACTGAAAAATGCAACCCTTACACAAGATTTCTTTCGATAACTTGATCACTGCTTAGCTCAGACGTTACGTAGGCTACCGTTTACTTTAGATAGAGATGGTTATTATTCTATAGTGGCTGATGAGATTAGCATGAGAATGGTATAAAAAATTATCGTAAATTATCAGACAAAGGAGTTACCGAATTGCAACGTGGAAAATTGCCAGATTGGGTAATCTGTTAAGGTAGGGTTCATCATCCCTACAATTAGACCTACTGGGTAATCCGGTTAATCTTCTTTATATAATGTTTCGTTTTTCATAATGCGTTCGCCTTTTGATAAAAAAATTATAATGATGATAAGATGTTTTTTACGTAGCAGTTATATCTGGATTCACCTTGTACTGAACTGATTGTATATTACAAAAAAATGCTTAAATAAAAAAATGGCGTATCTATGTCTAGCGGTGCCTACTAGCGTCACAACAAAAAACTAGTCGAAGGGACGGTAGTAATAACAGTATTATGAGTAGTAGAGTCACTAGTAGGAAAATAAAATAACACAGGATGTGGCAACACTGACGAAATTACACTTTTATGACGCATGTCCTGGGTGCAAGACATTCGCCCCCTCCCCCCCCAAATCTGTCAGTTCTAATGTTTATGTAGTAGACCTAACCTTTCAAATAAACATTGTTAACATAAATACGTTTTATAAGCATGTTTGTAGTTGCATCTTTGTGCATTTACGAGGGAAATTGTTCATGCATTCTATAGTGTGTGTGTGTGTGTGTGTGTGTGTGGGTATACTTTTTAAAGATAATGAAATTCCAAAAATCCAAAATACTCGAATGGAAAAACCTTTTGACCACCCACTATGGGGAGAAAGGTTATGACATATGTGTATGTATAAATATTACATGGTATATTATATTATCTATCTATCTATGTATGTGTAACATACAAATAACTCTTCCTTTATTTCTTATGACAGCAATTTCAAACTACCCGCAAATGAATGACGGGCGTAGATAATACCCAGTACCCCATGTAGAAATACCTGCGTAATTATAGCTTTCACGGGATGCCCGCAAATACCCAAATACCCTATGTTTACCTGCTGTTGTCTTGGACGAGAGGTCAGCCACTCTGGTCATATATGTTTTAAATTTCTATTTTTGTAGTCTTATGTAATAATAATAATAATAATAATAATAATAATAATAATAATAATAATAATTAAGAACATCCAAAGCTTTGTACGTTGATGAGAGAGAGAGAGAGAGAGAGAGAGAGAGAGAGAGAGAGAGAGAGAGAGAGAGAGAGAGGTACCACTTGGCCCTATTTTATCTGGAGAGCGCCAGTTTACGAAGGTAACATAAATAAAATGAAAATAAACAAATCTCACAGACAAGGCCTCCTCTGTCCGTCTAAAAGAGAGAGAGAGAGAGAGAGAGAGAGAGAGAGAGAGAGAGAGAGAGAGAGAGAGAGAGAGAGAGAATAACGGAAAAGGCCCCGGAGAAGGGAAACTCTGTTGTAAATAGAGTGAGGGAGAGAGGGAGGGAGGAGGCTGGGCATTGTGTATGGGCATTGACGGGGCAGGAAGGGTATCGGGCGTTGCTTGATGAATGTTGACAGGCAGCTTCGTTCGAGGGAGGTCGAGTTTCACTCTCAACAGCATTTGGTTTTGGTAGAAAATCATTTTGTCTGTTTTTTTTTCCAGCAGTCTTACTGTCTTTTTTTTTTTTTATCCTGTGTTGCTGTCTCGTTTTCTGTCTTCCTGTTCGTCAGTCTCACTGTCCCAAGGAAGCTACAAAATAACGGAAATAATTAACGTTTTGTTCAGCATCGGCCTAGCTGCCTAGACCAAACCTTGCCTTAAACCTATGAAGGCGAAAATAGACAAATTTCTCGCATCAAAAATATAAAATTCAACTGAATTTGATGATGACCTATTTCGTTTTTCAGTGATTTTTATATAAATACTACAGGCAAATGTATAAATTACAAAAAAGTAAAGGAATTACACACTTATCAACACAAAAAAAAGAACGCTTGAAATGACGCGTTATGTCACGGTCAGTTACAGAAACCAAACGCCATATTCCCAGCGACCTTGGACGAAGTCCCAAACCGCAAGTAAAAAAAAAAATGTAGGCTATATATAAATAAAAGATATAAAAAGCTGTAATTGCTTTTCTTTCTTCTTCTTCAACGGAAGCTATACCCTTCGCAAGCATCAGAGGACCAATAACAATACCCCTGGGTATGTAATGATGTCTGATGTCCACCGAATCTCTCTCTCTCTCTCTCTCTCTCTCTCTCTTCCCACCCACATATTTACCATGCCATTCCTCCCCTCTTCGAATCTTTTTTTTTTTTTCTTCCTTTAACACGCTTTCTGTGCCCCACCCCCTAACACCCTAATGAGAGGGACAATAGGTCCCCCCACCCCCTAGGTTACCACCCGAACACCGCCAGCAACCGTTCCCTAGCACCACATACCTAACAGACCTTAACAGTTTTAGTGTTTTTGAAAATGATTTATGTTTTTTTTATATAATTTGGCTGATTTTAGGATACTGACTTATAATCATTTGGAAAAAGAGAGCAGAATCTGGACTTTGTTAGATTGATAAATAAGTACATGAAGATTTCGGATTGACCAGTTGGTAGAGACACGGTCTAGGCTCAACATATGTTGGAGGAGTGCTTGTTTGCATGGGTTTATTTGTGTGTGTGTATGTGTGTGTATGTGTATTCAGTACTGACAATCATTTACTCAAACTTAATAACCACACACGGAAACAATGAATGCTCTGTACAGTTCTGAAGCATTTGAAAGAAATGGAATTATAGACGTATTCGCCTTCTGCGCGCAAATACACGTGTGTATAAAATACACGTACAAACACACACATACACACGGGATATTGAACGTCTCACTTCAAAAGCAATTCATACAAGCAGACAAACATACGCTGTGTATGTATGTGCGTGCATACACAGCGTGATGAGATGTTTCCAAATCTTAGACCATAGGTGAGTGAGACTTATGGTACTACAGAATAATTCGATTATTACTTCCAGGCCCGATAATTATTATTCTTCTTCTTGCAAAGGAAATAAAGAAGAAGACATTAGGTAAACATAGGTATTTGTAGGGTATTTTTAGTTGGGGTATTGGTATCTTAATAGGAATTCTTGTATTTCATTATGGCGTCGTTTAGAATTGCTGGCTTGCGAAGAAAGTTGTTCGTTACTTTCTAAAGAGAAAGTATGTATATATACATAGTTTTATATATATATATATATATATATATATATATATATATATATATATATATATATATATATATATATATATATATATATATATATATATATATATATACATACATACATATAATCTTGACAAGGTAATATAATAATAATAATAATAATAATACTAATATAATAAAAATAATTTCGGTGTATTTTCTTACAATATTCCGTTACTGTCTGCGTTGTTTTACAGCTGCCATTATATCACCTAGTACCACCTTCCCTTCCGGTCGGTAACACATACACATACACACATACACACACACACACTTTCTCTTCCTTGCGATAACTTTTTCACTTTGTGTTAAAATCGCTGGAGAGACTAGACCGATATTACTTGTTTACTTTCGCAAAACGCCCTTGTTTAACTGCTAAGTAAGTCTAATGCGATTAACAAATAAATAAACTAATAGGTACATAGATAAATAAATAAATATATAAATAAATAAATATAAACTCGAATAAAAGAGAAAAATCGAAGCAACACGTGATGTTTCCTTTCCAAGTCCTGTGCAAGACGGATAACGCTCGGAGCTCTAAGTCTTCATTACAATAATTACCTCCTTCCTTCACCTGCCCTTGGATCTCAAGGGTGTCTAAGGGATCGAAAATACCCTTTATTTCACTATTTAGTCGAATATATAATGAACGCAGACATGACTTAAACTAAATGAGATTCATTCTCTTTCTGGGGACCATCTTGTCCCTTCTCGAGCAAGAAGAAAGACCCAGACGTTAATGATTTTTAAAAATGATTTAGGGATGGTGTTGGCAACTACCGACGAGCCCCGAGAAGCAGATGTTCCCTCCTGGAGGATGAAACACGTGCTGAGGTCACCACGGGTGATCATTTTTTTTTTAATGAAATTAACCCCCATTCCACCCACCCCATCCTCAGGACTTACGTCAAGGGGCGCCTTAGAACCAAGTGATTTCAACTACTTTTACTCCGATGAAATTCGCCTATGCGCGATCTTCTTCGACATCTCCGCCCCCCCACCCACCATCTCGTTTCATCCAGCCCTTTTGTCAACGGTTGAAGGAGGACCTTTTCATGTGCTAAAAGACGTTCATTCCCCCCTCATGCCTCCCCCCCAAAACCTTATTCCAGGACCCACTTCTTTTTCTGTACCATCCATCCCTTTAAGGAGGGGCGGCTTGTGGGGTACCAACTGACTGAAAAAAAATTAAAATGAATTCTTCTGTTGTATGTAACTTTAAATTGATGGTTAAGCAGTCTGACAGCTGTATCCTGAGTTATACTCGTGTTTCAGTGACAAACATCTCCGCCACGAAGATCATCTTATCGACAATAAACGAAATTTAAAGGAAAGAAGGAATGTTAAGACTTTTAAGTACTGCAGAACACCTGGCCTCAGTCGTACCAACCTCCCCGAAGCCTTAAATCGAAACACCGGTCCAGAATTGAGCAAAATATCACAATAACTATGCACAAAAACATACAATACAAAACCATACTTATAAAAATATATAACTGGTTTATTTTAAGACACAAAAGAGGCTGAAGAATAAAATATAGAATATGCTATACCTGTCAAGACGTTGGCACCCCCGCGCCTGGGATTGTTTACCTTCCCCCACGCGGGGAGGAGATGCAACGGTCGCCGCCATGGCGGTCAATTCAGACGGGGATTCCACCTCGGAGGAACGCCAGGCGTACACGGAGCCGCCCCCGAGGACCGATGGGCGCGTCGTAGCCTTCAAAATGCCCACATTCACGGTGTTCGACGGCACTTTCATGGCGTTCTCGATGGCCACCTTCGTCGTGGACATTGGCACAGGTGAGACACCCTGGAGCGGGCAACCCTCAAGATGGTCCCTTTTCTGTCGCTTATATCGCGACGATTTTAAATCTTTTGACGGATTTCGCTTGTTTGCGATGATTTAGTTGTCATTAACTTTCATTTGGGATGATCTAATCATTTCTAAACGTTGGCATTGCTTAAATGTCACAGCATAGTTCTGTCGGTGACGTTCATTTCGGGTATCTGCGATTTGCGATGTTATGTTGATGTCGTTCTCTTGTTTGTGGTGATAAGGTTACTATTAATGTTTATTGAGGCTTTTCTAATTGTATATGAACGTTGGCATCGCTTAAATATCACAGCATAGGCCTATTGGCAACGTTCATTTCTGGTTTCTAAGGAGGCTGATTGATCTCGATTATTTTCATTGTTATTTTGACGTCATTCGCTTATTTGCGACGATTAAGTAATTTTTAAAGTTTATTTAAGCTTTTCTTATTGTATCTGGACGTTGGCATTGCTTAAATATCACAGTAGGCCTCTTGGTAACGTTCATCCCGGGTATAGGCCTACAGAGGCTATTTGATCTCGAAAACTTTAAATATTTTGATGTCATTCGCTTATTTGTGACAATCAAGTCATTTTTAACATTTATTCATGTGTTTCTGCATGTATCTGAACAGTGACATTAGTTAAATACTACAGTAGGCCTAATAACATTCATCCCAGGTAGGCCTATGGAGGTTGTTAGCCTGCTAGACTATTAAAGAATATATTCTTTCAAAATTATCAGAATGAGAATTTCAGTATCAGTGTTGAGATGCTTTATTATATAGTTATTGATGATTATTAATAGAAAACAGTCAATAATCCAGATATTGTGATGCCAGTTTTAATATCCATGAATTAATCAATCATTATTAAAATATGAGACCAATCTTGAGATTAACTACAGACATGAATTACAGACATATGTAATGGGTAGCCTGTTATTCGTGTTAATGAACAGACACCAAAAATGTTGACGAAAATAGAAGCGAGAGCATTTGCATTTCACGTACAGTATCTTTGCCTTTAGTTGTGGGACCCATGTGCATTGTAAACCCATTCAGTTTAACTATAAAAATCCTGGGAATATAAATGAAAAATGATAAGGCTTCAATAATATTCTTCGGCATGAGTGATTTCTCTGGGCAGCTATTAGTTTTCAATAAATTATGGAAGCTAGAAATTCATGTACTGTACTGCACATAATGTGAAACTAGATAACGGGCAAGATTACAGAGACAAAATGCCCGACAGTTAGACGTACTGTATATTTGCAGAGGGTATTTTGCTGTCGTTTAGTGTCCGATTGTGCATTTCAGATTTGAATTTGGTGGTCCGTTACTTCCTAGCGGGTTCGTTGATATGGGCGGCGCTTACGTTGATGCTGGTCATCTTTCCCGCGATTATCATCATGATACTCTCGATGAGGTGGCACTTGGCGGATGGGCATCGAGTGACGAAAGTGTACTGGGCTGCACATGTTACCCTGTGGGGAATATTACACAGGTAAGCCATCTTTTTGTTCAGCAGACACTTTGGGGTTCCAGCCTTTCTGATAAGTAACATTGTCTGTAGGCATCGCTTAAGGTTCTTCGCAGCATTCCTTCGGCCCCTAGCTGCAACCCCTTTCATTCCTGTTACTGTACTTCCGTTCATATTCTCTTTCTTCCATCTTACCTTCCAGCCTCTCTGAACAATTGATTCATAGTGCAACTGCGAGGTTTTCCTCCTGTTACACCTTTCAGACCTTTTTTCTGTCAGTATCCCTTTCAGCGCTGAATGACCCCGTAGGTCCCAGAGCTTGGCCTTTGGCCTAAATTCAGTGCTCTTTTCTAAGTAACGTAGTCTGTTTAGTAATGAAAACCCTATGGCATCAGCAACTTTCAGTTTGTCACATCTGCTACTGATGTTACTGGTGATTCAGTTATCCGTATTGCTCTTGCCTCTATTTCATTGTCTTATCAGACTGTAACAAACTGCACTTCTGAAAGCATATCTAAATAGGGATTCTATTAACTTAAGTTTAGTGCTTCTAAATTCTTGCACACTCTCGTATCTGTTCATTTAATCCCTCTGTTATCAACATATCTGTTTTCATCTGTGCTTTTACACACAACTTCTTCCTCAGCAGAAGGTGTTGCAGATGTAGTCCTTACTGCCTGGTCACTGGCTGTTCCTAGCCTTCTGTCACACTTCCATGAATCCTCTATCCCCCAAAAATGGTTTTCATACTTTAGGGCCTCTCCAAACATTTCAGATGTTCTTGAATGAAACACTGTATATTTATATCCCAAGTTCATAGAGAACTTATCATAAAAACTTAAAATATGTAAAGTTGTCAGATAGCATAACTTTCTTATATGACTGCGAAGTTAAAGCTGGCCAGTCTAAGCCTTTATGACTAATTTTCTTTTAAAAGTATCAGATAAAGCCAGTGTTCAGTCCTTACTGCAGCGACACAGCATTTATTTTAATTTTCTTGAGGATGGAGCTGGTATATTTAGAGAAGACATTACAAATATGGCTAAAGAAATTTGTGATTTCAGATACATCCTCATGTTCAAGACCGGGGTCAAAGCCAGACGCAGCCAAGACTTGGCCGATTACGACAACCTGTATCGACAGCAGAGTGACGTCTGTATGCTGCGAATGTTTGAATCCTTCATGGAGTCTGCACCGCAGCTCGTCCTACAGCTCTATATCATGATGTCCTATCTCGAGTACACTGCTTGGACAGGTAAGGATTTTTGTTTTTTGTGAATTATTACCCAAGCAACTGCTGTCGGTGCTTTTCCCTTTCAGGGTAAGAGTGTTGCAGATTGTACTGTAAGTTGAATGCACCTATGCAGCTCAGAAGTTTCTTCTGCGATTAGTAAAAACAGCAGCACTTCAAATAGGAGATTTGAGAGGGCTGTTTGTGTTGCCTTGGGGAGGTTTGAATATCCTGAGTTTTGCAATAAAATCTCTATGGTGCCTGTCACAAGATTGAACTGTATTTTTTTTTGTTTTTGTTAGGATGAAGAGATTTCTTGCTGGAAGATGAGAATTGAGTAGCCTCTTGGTAGTTATAGATTATATTATTACCTTTTGATTTGTGATACAGCTATGCTATTGAAAATTTCATTTCTCCATTAGCTAAACAGTCTTGTAAAGTATTTTGCACATTACAGGCCTATTAAAAAATTTTTCATTTAGTTCACTGAACTTTATTAAATTATCATTTGGTTGATACTGAGGATTCAGTCTAATTCCTTGAATTTGTAGGGCCCTCTTGTTTCGTAGTTCAGAGTTTGGTGATCAAAAATATGTTTAGTACTTACAGAGCAAGTGTCAATATCACAAATAATCAAGCATTACTGTATTTTCTTCAAATGGCTCTGGGCAGGGCAGCTAAAAACTCAAAACACAACAGAAAATATGGAAAGAAGTTTCAAGGTGTTGATCGTCGTTGTGAAGACTAAAAATTTTCCCATAAATGATTTCAGAAGGATAAAACATTGCATTGTTCTTCCTCTCAATTCCCGTTCTGCTGTTTTTTCTTCCAGCCCTCACGGCTTTCACTTCCATGGTTTCGCTGGCCTGGGGAATTGCCGCGTACACTAAGGCTATGAGAAATGCCCGTCTAGACAAGCACAAAATGACGATATCCGGCCTCACTCTTCAGACGTTTTGGCGGGTAGGAATGATAGCAGCGAGAGTGGCGTCTCTGGCACTGGTTGCCACTGTGCTTAAAGGATGGCTGCTTCTAGTCATGGGTAAGGACCTCATGTCGGTTTGTTTATTTTAAAATTACAGTAGTCATGGACAGTACAATATAATGCTTGATTTACCTTGAAGTAAGGTTTAGTTAGTTAGTTTTATATGTATGCATACCTTATAGCTTTTAATGTCTTGTTGTCCTGTTGCATATTTTCCCAGCATGAGGAGGTTGGTCATTTATTAGATGGAAGTTCTTTAAGAGTCCTCTGTTCAAATGAAAGTGTGGAAAGCTTCCTCAGGTGTCAAACCATACAATAGTTGATAATCCTGCAAATCTGAAAGATCTGTCCAAGGGAGAAATACATCTGGCACCCAAAGAGCCCATTCACTTTCACTGAAGCAGACTTAGCGAAGCCCATGATGACATCTTTCTAGGACATGCTGCTATTAATTTCTAAGCACAAAATGCTGATAGATCAGACGTGTCCCAATTTTCAGACACTATTGTGATAGAAAACATGTCAGAAAGAGATAAGAAAATTGGTTTACAAAGCATTGAAACAGACCAATTTTCATCTGCCCATTCAAAGTCACTATCTAGGTTTGCTTGAAGTTGAGAATGAGTCTCTGAAGATGGTTGAGTTAGGAAAGAGGGCACTTGAATGAAGTGAATGAAAATGTTCGTAAGGTGCCCATGTTTGAATATATCTTGAAAGTATTTAGCTTTAGCTTTCTATAGAAAGCAGTTACTCATGTTTCTTTTTCTTTCAGGTGCACACATGATTGCAATGTTCCTTTGGGTTGTACGTCAAAAGACGGGAATCAGTGCAGTTAAATGGGAAGAGAATTTATTCAATTTCATTATGGCAGTGACGTATTGTTTCTGTTTTTTCAATCTGAAGGTAAGTTTGAGCATGGATCATTGATGGATGGTTTCTGAATTTTGTATACTTTCAGGAATAATGTCTGTATGTCCTTAGGCTGTGGGATAAGTTGTGCTAACCTTGCTTTCATTTAGAAAGTAAGTGTGCCCATGTTGCAAAAGTGATGATATGATAAAGATGGGGCATTAGTTACCTTGTAGTGCTCAACGCTCATAGTTAAGCTATTTGGTTTACCTATAGGTGGTAAATCCTGACCATAAAGGGTACATTTTATACTGTTCCAAACCTTGGAGCAATTTGTTTTCATTCTGGGTACTTTGAAGACCAGTGGCTTCTTCAAATCATATCATGATAAAACTTTAAACCTGTGAATCTTTTGTGCTCCAGATTTACAAGGAAAATTGTACAGCAATTGATATTCTATATTGGCACACATGAACAATACAAGGTTTCTATAAAGCAAACCTACACAATATTTTTGGTTAAATAATGGATAATATTCCAGGAAGGACATTCACGGTGGAGGATGCTAGCATTCTACGTCGTGGTAATAATCGAAAACAGTGCTTTTGTGATCACATACTTTTTCTCGGACATCACGATGTCTGGTTGAAGTACACAGCTCTTGGTGTGGTGTTTGGAGGAATGACTGTAGGCAAGTAATATTCTGGGTAGTGTGACTTACTTCATGTTATCCACTTTTTCTTGATAAATATCCAAGTTCTGGAATATCTTGTATGTATTAAGAGCTTTGTTCATATAAATACAGGCCACTGTTATTTAATCCTCTTTCCTGTAATACCTGGTTGAAATATATATATCTGTGTGGAATTGACAATGTACAGGAGCCACCACATCAAACTTTATCATTAACAAGAACTTCACATCTTTCAGGGTTAATGTGCTTGATCCTATATTACCGATTTTTTCACCCGATGGGACCCTTGAATCCATTTGAGAAATGGACAAAGCACACGCAGCCGGATGCAGAAAAGGGCGAGAGGTTGAAAGCTGGCCAGGAGACCAACAATACAAAATGCTCTGAATCAAAACAAGTGTGTGTCTACAGAGCATCCATTAGACGGAATATTAAGTCCCTGTATCCTCATGAACCCAGGTCTCCTGCATGGTAAGATCTTTCGTTTTAACAGGGTTGGAGCTGTAGAGGTCATTTGATGCAGCCTTTTCCAGACTTGGATGATCTTAGTGTTGAATTTCCCCTTTTCAGAAAAGCTTGCATAGTATGTTAGCATAAAAAAGCTTGCATAATATGTTAGAGTCAGTTTTCTCAGATAAGGCTAGATTTAGTTTGCTTAAAGGACAACGTTTCTTCCAGTTTTCACCGTCAAGCGTTTTTCTTAACAAGGATTACCTTTGTTAGTGTTTTTATTGTTCAAATTTTAATCCTGTGGAATAGCAACCATTAGTCTCGATTGTACTCAGCAGTCTGGTTATACTCTCATTTCAATCCAGTAAATTTTAACAGTAATTAACTGGCAAAGTTAAAAAGTTTTTAATGTTTAAATAAATGGTTCATTTGACAGTTGTGACGATGAGACCATGTTACTAAGATCAGTATTTCTTTTCAGTATTTTATCTGCACCTGGAGTCAGCTTGAAAAGTTCCCCTGCCTCAGAGGCCACACAATCAAAGTCTTCGCTCCACTTGAATTATAACAAGCCCTCGGAAGTCATGTGCTCGGTGCAAGATCTTCTAGCTAATGTGTCTAACATGAGTGACTTAAATGTCAGTGCTTCTGCTGAAACAGTTCAGGACGCATCTGGGGCAAATAATAATTCGCCTGTTGTCAGTCAAGAAGAAACGAACGGTCCCAGTTCCTTTGAACGAAGCATGACTCGAGAGCTCAACATTAGGCTCTCTTCCTCAGATTTTAAAGCTCCTCTGCTGTTGGAAGAGGCCACAGTTCCTTGTGATGGCGCAGATACTTTGGATACCCCCCGATCAACAGCAAGTCAGAGTAGTTCTCAAAGTGCTGCTTGTCAGGGTATTTCCACCCATTCCAGCCCCAACAGCGTCGGTGTTCCCCACGTTGCAGGTGGCATTAATCGCAATAGCTTAAGGAAGGACTTGTCAACGAGTATTTTAAGAACTAGCGTAAGAAAAAATAATAGAGCCACAGTGTCCGATTCTGATATGAAGTTAAACTCCCTCCCACATCTCACAACAAGTACTGTTGATGTTACGTCCAGATCATACCAAGAGCCTGTCTTGGATACAATGGAAAACTCCAACACAGTCAAACCTCCTAATGTTGAGTTAGCCGTGATAGATAAAATGCACATTATTGAAGTCGAATCTTCAGGCTTGAGTTCAGAAAATCAGTCGGATTATGAAAACGTTTATGAAAACCAAAAAGATGCAAAGAGGGATTTACCTCCCAAACCCCCCAACCTTTTTATCGACAATCTCGATGAAACTCGGACCACCCATTCGTCCATACCTCACGATTACGAGAACATTTGCGCAGTTAATATAAACAGGGCCATGTGGGGTGTGAGACACTGGAAGACTTATTCTGACATTGAAGACAGAATACACGATAATAGCACTGTCAAAGAAAGACTGAAGTTGTTGGACAGCACGCTAGCTTCTAGTCACTGCTCAGATTACAGTATCCTAAAGACAGTCCAAGGTCGCAGATCCATAAGCATGATGGAAGACAGTGACTCTGTGTTATCCAGATCCCTCCCAGACCTGAGTGCTGTCCGTCTCGAGACGTGTTTTGAGGACCCAGAGGAAGAAGTGGAGGAAAAAGCTTGTGCTGAAGATGACAATAGGTTAATGAGCATGCTGAATCAACTTCGGGCAAACAGACCCTTCAACAAATCAAATTCTGTCGATGATATACCAAACTACGAAACGATTTGGGTTGGGGACATTGAGAAGCCAGAGAATAGTGATGCATCGTCCCAGATGAATTCCCTGAATAGCAGGTCATCACTAGTTGTCACCATTGGCGATGTTCGTGCCAAGGAATCCTTTGTAACCTCTATTACTCTACTATGTCTGATCTCTCATTCAGATATTATAGTGAGAGGATGAGGAACAATTGCTCTGGACTTTCTCGTACTTCAAGGCGAAGCAACAGAGAAAGCACAAAGGAGATGGTTAGAGCCATTTCTGTTCCAGACAGCAAAACATTGTTAGAGGTCAGTGAAATGATAGAAGAACAGAAGCAGCTCGAACAGGAAAAGGTAACTGTGGAAGGAGAGGTGAGGCCAGAAAATCAAGACAGACTTTTTGCGCAAGCTACCGACACTCCTCTTGGGACAGGCGAACAGTCCCGGCCAAGAAGAAAGTTTTCCATGCTGCGGGAACGATTTGAAAGTCCGTGGACCCCGAAGAAGTCTCCCATGAAGCAGGGGCAGCTAGCTCAGAGGCGGAACTCATTCCAGGACAGAACGGCGAAAGCTCTTCAGGCAGGCATGAAAGTGTTTCGAAGACCAAGAGTCCATGTTATTACCCCCAAAAAAGGTGATGATAAGGACACGCCTCGCCTCAAGAGCCCGTTTAGGTCTAAAAATACAACTCCAACGCCTCCAGCTATTAAAATTAATTGCGATCATCACGTGGATTCCAAAACTGACAAGAAAACTGACGAGGCCATGAAACTGCCTTCTCATGCAACGCCCCAGAGAAGAGGTATGGTTGACCACAAGCTCACTAAGAGTACTCCAAAAACAAGTACACCTGACAACACCAAACAGTCAGCAAAGAAGACTCCTATTACTGCGTTAGATGCAAACAAAGCCAAGGCACTGAAAGATGGTCCAAAGACAAGCACCCCAGAGGGAAACAAACAAGTCCAGATGAGTATTCTCAGCTCAGTGTCGAGTGTTGTCCCTTCCCCACCAGAAGGCCTTCAGAAGCTAGAAGTCTCGGATCAACGAAGGCTGCCTCTTTCTGAGAATCTCCATTTCGAAAGTACCTCAAAATCGTCATGCTCACAGGGCCCTCAGGAATCCACATCGAAGGGTGCAGTGCCTAAAAAACCAGCGTGTGGAACTCTGATGCCAGCAAAAAGTGCGGTGAACTTGAGGATTTCTAGGGTGGTGACTGAAGAAAATGTACAGAATATTTCAGGTGTTATATCAAACTCAGGTATGCAAGCTTCCCAGTCCCTCCTGAGCTTGCAGGCACTCAAAACGAGTTCTCAAAGCCAAGCCATGTTCACAGGTTTCCTCGGGCTTCCTCAGGTGCAGCGTGAAACGAAATCCACCATAAATATAGTCGAGTCCATCTGCAGCCCAACTAGACATGGAAATGTTACTGTCAGTCGAAGCATCATCCTTTCGTCCCCACAGTCACCCAAGTTCAACATGCAAAAATCAACATTGTCCCCAAATTCTAAAATTTTCTCAAGGAGGATATAATCTGACGGTTTCCTCTTGGCAGTACAGAGCGGGTGATTTCACGACTGTGTTACGGTAAAAAGCGACCATCTCCTGTGAATATGTCTACTTAATTTTAGGTTAAACATTTACAGTGTTCTAAAATACTCAAGTTTACAAAGTAAGCTATGCGACTCATACCCTTCTTACCTCAAGTGATTCTCAGATTTACAAAACTTGGATTTTTGTCTTACAAGGAAGGGTATTTTAATTTATTTAAACTGACCAGGGGTTTGTCCATACAAAACTCGGTTTACTTTTGGTCATGAAATGGAGGACCTAATCTGTATATTTTCAAAAGAATTTGCAAGACTAATGCACAGAATTTTATCAAACAAAAGTTTCCCCCTCTATTCATTGGCATTTCTCATTGAAGATATGTATTTGCGAGGTATTCGAGAAAAGCCTCGTCAAGTAGTTCATGTGTAAATCATTGGAGCGTACCTTTATGATATAGTTATGACTGATGCTAGTCTATAAATGCATGAATAGTCATGTAAGAAACGTCCCTTCACATTCTTAACAATCTGATATATACTCTTACTAATCTGTCTTTAAGATCAAAGAATTTATTTTCATCTAACAATTTTGTCTGTAAGTTTATATAATTTTCTTAATTTTTCGCTCGTATTGGCGATGCCATTGTCTTCCATTACATTTGTATATACTCACTTGTTAACATTTACTGGTACTTAAGTTTTAACAAAATGTATACCAAATATTTAAAAGTCACAATAAACCTAACTTTATTTAATGTAAGTCAAGTGAAAAATGACGCAATTGTAATGCTGTGTTTTGTCGTCGTTTATTTTTCTTACCCAGTGATTAGATGTTATTGTATTTTCATGTACTTTTACCATTTGTTTCCACTTTGGATTCCTAGATATTCATTTCTAAATCTACTACAAAGATGCGACTGTTGACAGAAATTTTGAGAATTTATATGTATCATTTGAAACAAACTTAATGAATTCCAATGCCTCTTTTTGTGATGTAAATGAGTCATTAATATTCATCTTCACATAAAAACTGATTGTTCCATCAGAAAATATGTTCTATTATCCATGTTGCTATATTTGCTAGTAGGTAATGAAATAGTCAGTTGACATCTGAAATAACTATAAAAGGTGCTTACCAGTGGCAGTTACAAAGAGTGTTGGTTAGGCAGGTTTTGATTGCAGAATGAAATTTTGTCAGTAATATGAATTATCCATGGCAGAGTCACCACCCACATTCTTTTCTGTATGTAAAGATATAAGGTATGTTTACTTTTGCTTTGAAAAATCTGTTTCTCTTTACCAGTTTATACGTTGTCAGTGGTTAACACTTGGTATCTTTCAAGTTTGTCTGCAGACTTAAATATTTACCATTATGTGATTTCTGTGTTCAGTTCATGCTCGTGCATCTTGCAAAATATCCATTAGTATTTGATAAGATTTTGTAGTTGGTTCTTTATGGTTATGTATAAAATCAGTCATAGACCATTTCCTGGAATTGTAAGTAAGCACACTGCTGGTACAAGACTTCCGTAGTTCAGTGATGGAAATGTTCTTGAGAAAACCTGTGGTGAATATGAAGGAACTCGATAGATGGGTGTTGGTTTCCCATCTTGAAGTGTTAATTGTATTGCAAATGGGGTCCAGACAGATTTTCACAGGCTGTTGTGCTGTCTTGCCAAAACTGCCCTAGTTTGCAGCTGACTTGTTTGTCTTCCCAACTGGCTTTAATCCAGTGTGTTCTTGGTCATTTTCATGTTTCTTGTATGCTAATTTTGGCCATCTGGGTTTATACCAAGAGCGAAGGGAGTTTTTCACCAAACAACTCGTACCTGATCTTTGCAGGCCGTCCCAGTTTTGCCGTAGCGGTGGTTACTTGGGATAGTATTAAACTTGAGATATGGCTTATAATATTGTTTCTCTGTATTGTACAGGTCAGTGTCTTTATAGTGCCCCATATTTCTGGCTCCTTGGTATTTGCTGAGGCTCGGAAATCACAAAAATCTAGGTAAATGTAGGTAATCAGCAAAAGCAGTTAGTTATTTAGCTGAGAAGGCCTTTCCGAAGACGCAGCCATTCACAGACATTGTATGATGTAATCTGGTCATGTGGGTGGAAGTTTGAAACCTTTTTGTAGTATGGATGCCCATTTTAGGAGTCTATTAGCTTGAGTGACAGACAGGTTGTTAATGTCACCATTTTTCATTACTTGATGGTTCATTCAGGTCACATTTGTTTTTACTCAAATGAGAAATGCACGGCCAACACAAGGCAGCTTCACCACACTCCAATAATCACTGCTATTCTCTTGCAACCAACACATCAGTATTTAAAGGTCTATTTGAAAACCTACTAGCATATCACAGGCACATGGAATAAGGGCTAGTAATATACATAATAAATTTAGGAATTTTGAATTTTTTCTTGGTGAAACTTTATATAGTTCTGATTATTCTTAACTTTTAAATTTTAATTTATTTTGTAATTAATTAAGATAATTTAATTCAGTTCCTCTAACTATTCCAATAATTACAACTGAAAGAATTTGCCTCATACCAAAGTTCAAATTCTCCTTTAAAAATTATTGGCATGGTGTATCATGTACTGTGTACATGAAAACTACTTGTCAAGGTAACCAAAACTGTAATATAACTGTACTTAATAAATTTTTTATATTAATTGAGTTTTGAAAACCTTTATTGTTTCAGTACGGACCCACTGACCACGTAGGGCTGTCATCTGTGGTTTGAATGACCCCAAACATGTATGTTCTTATATCGTATGGACAGAAGTAGCTGGGCAGTTGTCTACACTTCTATAAATAGTTCCTAAGTTTTGCTCTGGGATTTAGAATAAATTTCTTCATTTGTATTTCTCAAAATTGGTATTCTGATCATGAATAACTTAATGCCTTGCCTTGCATTTTGAAAATAACATACAGTATAACTTTTATTTTATATAAACTGCGATTACATGAAAAATTGTTTATACTTTCTCAACAAAACCTTTTAATCATATTCAGCGCCAACTTCCACTCACTTGAAACAATGAAGAGGATTGGCTGAAGGCACATGCACGAGCTCAGCTACTTCGGTCTACAAGACGTAAGAATATACAGGACACATCTTGGAACATTTGGACTGCAAATTAGGGCTTTTAAGATTATCGATGGGTCTGTGTAAAAAAATTATACTTGTTATAAAAAGTTAAATTTTTGAGGATTTATCTTAAGTTTGATCAAAAGAAGAGGAATCAGAGCTTTTGGCTATTTGGGGGACTGAAGAATTAGAAAGTATAAGCAAAGGTTTGGTCTGCAAGTCGAGCTCTAAAATTCTTGCTTTACGATGGCATAATGTTCCACTACAAGATTATTAAGTATTACTTGGAAAGCATAACAGTTACTACCAGAAAACTAGATGATGTTAGTAGAGATTTCAAAATACAGTTAGATAATGCTACATATATATATGTTACCCGATTCCAGTACAGTACTTTGTTCTACCTAAAAGTAAAACTGAGCTTTATTTTGACTGGATTCATATGCATTTTTAGCTGAGGGAATCTGTTTCCCCTTGAACCAATGGGACTCCAATGCTTATTCGCACTGGCTATCTGACTAGGCTTCCCTCTTACCTCCTTAATTAAGCAACCACTGTCAAGTTTGCCATTAAAATTCTCATTCACCGAAGGCTCCAGTTTGTAAATATGACATCGTCTTAATGAGACTATACGTCACTCCATTCCCTATCTTTCCATGAATTAGTTCAACTCCAGTCCTCAAACAGCACAGTTCAAGAACTTGCTTCTTTTTCCCAACGGCCAGTCTTTGGAGTCTTCTCAATCCTCTTCATTCTTATTCTGTCTTCTATTCTTCCAATTTTTAATGGTGTCCATTATTTTGTCCCAGCTAGTTTCCCTCCCTCTTCATCATGTCGTTCCTCCCATCAGCCTCTGTATAGAGACTGCATTCAAGGATGAGCATGAGAAACTTGATCGCAATTTATTCAGATCTTTGATATTAGTACCCATTGACAGTCGACCCACGTACCTACCTCCACACTGTCAAGAAATGCCAAGATTTCGACATGACATTCTTTGAAAAAAAACAAAAAAAACACGAAGGTTTTTAAAAAAATCAGTTTTGCTAAAATTCTTTTATGCTAAATTACAGTTATTAATTTGAAAGTTCTATAATTAAAACTTGAAACAGGGCAAGCTTCGAGTTTATGGAAAAGGTTCAGTTGTACGTTTTGACCAGACTTGTCAGTAGCAATCGGCTTGATTACAGTGTCAGTCTATTGTACATTCATAATGACATAGCAACAGCTCATTCTACAACAGCCCAAATCTTGAGCATAGCTGGGTGAAACTCTCTGATACCACCATGAAGGCAAAAGTGATCAAAACTAATTTTCATAAAATTTTTAATTTGGAAACTTTACCTGCTGTTAAACATAGCTTACATCTCCGCGCAAATAGGCGAGTTGGCGTTCAAACAAAAGAAGATGAAGATTGCTTAGCTGACCCAGATGATTATCTAGTTCACTTGTTCACTAGGTATATTCAACTCTTGTCAGAATTCTCCACTAAGTTGTGGGGAGGCTATCAGTACGGGACAGACATCTGGGTCAGCCAAGCAATCTTTTGTTTGAATGCAAACTCGCCCATCAATCAACACAGAGATATAAGCTAGCTTTAACCGTAGATAAGATTCATCCCAAATAAATTTTTACATAACTTGACATTTCTAGTCAACATTTTAAAAACACCTTTGTATCATGAACAAACCATATCATAAGTAGAAAACAGGTACAGTATCCAAAATGCAAATACTGATTGACAGGATGTTGCACTAACTCTTTGTGGGTCTATATTTTCTCCCTAGGCTTCCAGCACCAAAGATATACATTATGCTGGATATCATTACAGTCTTGACTTTCTATTCTCATCTGGCTACAAAATCCCTTACGCTAACTTTTTTTTAATATTCAAGAAAGTTCTCAGTTTGACTTAGGGGATGTCTTAACAGAGGTCCCAAGATAAATACAAAGTTCATCACTCCAGCGTAAGGGACATCTTAGCAGGTGAATTGTGCAGGTAGGTCATATGATCTAGGGGGGCCTTTGTGGATGCTATTAAGGACAGCAAATAGGCTGTTGGCACAGCTTGTTATTTTGATGGTTACTGTGGCTGGCACCCTGATGTTTCTGGGCCTAGACCTCCTCCACTTCACCATGTGTCAAAATTACATTGTTTTGTGATTTCCTTTCCTTATTCCAAAACTAGAGAGAGAGAGAGAGTAGTGTTTTATGGGAAGTCTGGTAAAATTTGATTTCTCTTCATCTAAGCTTCCTATTAACTTTAGAAAATTTTTCTATCAAAACCAAAGTGCACAAAAATAATTTCAAGAGGTAAGGAACAGAAGTACAGTCAAAAGTGGAGGGAAGAATCAAATCTAAGGAAAACAAGCTCTGTTTTGTACATGGAAGTATTTTGTATCTGAATACATCCACATGGCAATGTTCATCATACCTGCATCTACATGTCAGTACCATTGACACTTTTATAAACCCCTCAGAAGAAATTAAAATTTATACTTTAGCCTTCAACAGCATACAAGAATTTCACACGCCAGCTCTGCAGTTAGAGAGACGCTAAGCCAACCTTTACAGATTCGTCTAATAGCCAACTGCAGGATTCCCCTTTGAGCTTTAGAACTGAGAGTCAGTTTTTTTTAGAAATGAAAACATTTTAGATAAAATATATTATGCTTGTTTTACAACTGTATTAGACTTGCCAAAACCCAAAAAAATCCAGCAAGTGGATACAGCAACACTTGAAAGTTTTAACAAGTGAAAAAATAGATTTATAAAAAGGAATATGACATTTAGATGATTCAGTAGAGATAATGGTGGAATAAGTAATATTAAACAAAAGTATTCCAACACTTATTTCAAACACTATTATCCTAAATGTGGTGAATTTAACAAATGTATTATTATTCATTACCATCAGTAGATAAGTTATCATTACATTTTAAAAGTGCAACTAGGTTAATAATTTATGAGGGGGGGGGGGTCTTAAACCAATACTCAGGCTAAGAAAGCCTGAAAACTACAGATCAGAGTAGAGCTGTCATCCCTAATCTATGTCTGAACTGGTCAGGAGAAAAATGACTGGTGCACCAACTGTTGACAGCCACAAAATCGCTGGGTATTTTATGTCCCGTACACACCAACACACTCAACAACACAAAATCTACTTTATTCCAAATTCTGAAAGGTTTTTATCGGTGGGAGGTATCAGTTTAAAAAATGATAAGGAATGAAGAAATTAACCAAAACTTTACCAGCACAGTTGACTTAAGTCTAATTAATGAAGAAATTAACCAAAACTTTACCAGCACAGTTGACTTAAGTCTAATTATACTAACAGTATCACGTTAAATCTTTCAGACTCCTATGTTCAACAAAGGTCAAGAGTGATCTTTCAGTTTCTGGATTCAGAACAATTCTAAATATACATAAGAGAATCAACAAGCTTTCAAGTGCTGTCATTTTATACAAATGAAAGCTTTTCTTAGTGTCCCAACAGGGACAGAATATGTTAATGGATAACGTTACAGGTTCTCCTAAAAAAAAAAAAAAAAAAAAAAATAAAACTGGGTAGGCTCTCCGAGTTACCAATTTTATACAGTATAATACACTGATGGAAACTACGGAAATTTATAGCTATCACTTTTCAAAAGCTGGATTATTAAGGCGCCCTGTTTCCTCATTCAAACCTCTGGTCAAGTTTTATCATTGTACGATATTCTATTTGTGAATTCAAATACCTTTTCACTCTGTCCTCCTGATTCTAATCATACCCTACAAGGCTGCACACTTAATTTACTTTAATACTCTCTATACTGAAAGAACCAGTCTGCACCAACCATCAAATCAATGGCTGTAAGTTTTGAGAACCACCAGTCATTTCCACTCCTGACCAGAACAGGACCAGTATTAAACGCAGACTAGCAAATGACTCTAGTGAATCTAAAAAAAAAAAAAGTAAATAAACAAATAAATGAAGGATTTCATTATGTGCATTTTGAATATTATCACCTTATGAAGAAAGACTTTGGATTCCATACAGGTAAGTATATTGCTTAAGAGTAAAAATAATCTAGTGTACAGTTATCTATACAAAGAGAAGGCAGTCAGGACACACAGTATAAAAATGTACTGCGTAATGCAAAAAACACTAATAGTAGATGTAGGTTTAAGTACAGAATTCAAAACTTAATTTCCTTTACTTTGGAGCAACCAAAATAGATTCCTAATGGACTATGTCTCAACAACTTTGCACTTGGACTGCGTCAAACAACTACAAAACACAATTGTGAATACTCAGAACAATCTGTTCTCTAAGATTTTCCAGTCCTCAAAATGCTACGTTACTACAAATAACACTACAAATAAAGTTTATGAGCTACACTCTAAGGTTTTGCAAGATATACTAGTACGCCTATAGGCTCTGTGAAAGGCTGGTTTTCTAGATATCATGAAGAAACTTTTCAAGTTTTTGCCAGGGGTAGTGGATGGGAGCCCATGCTTTAAGTACAAATACAAAATGACCCATCCAGCAGAAATGTTTGCACCTAAGTTTACATGCAGGTTGGAAATGTACACATAATATTACAGAGTTTCGACTAAACAGAGGGCAACTGCTTCTATACATCTCTGAAATGAGCTGAGTCTAAAACCAAGGTAAGATGGTCATGAGGAGGAATTTAAAACTGTTCGTTTAACGCTGGGCTAAATCTCTGAAAAGGAGAAATTTATCAAACAGTTGTCTACATTCTCTAAGATAAGGAAACTTCCTCTTTCTTTGGCGACGGCCACGATAACATCACGGGAATGCCGACACGCTTCCTGCTTCCGTTTTGATATCAACTCTCATTTGGTTACATCTTATATAGACTATACAGTATTGCAATTCTCTCTACAGAAATTCTATCAATAACTATTATTTCCCAAACTCCCTGAATATTTTACCTGCAATTTCTGTTATCAACGAAGAACCATACTGATATCTACTAGTACTTTTATGAACTTACCTTTCAAGTCCACTTAAGAGTTTAGACCTTATAAATGGCAGAGAGTGTCCTCCATTGTCTCGCAAAATATTTACAGGTCCTTTAGTAATTTTATGATACTCCACATTTATAAGACTGTAATAAAAAAAAAATTCTGGTGTTAGGAAATACTATACCCTGAGAAAAAGTACGAAAGAAACTCTCACCTTTCAAGTTGGAGAAAAACCTGCACGGAAAAACAATACCCAAATAACTTCTAAGCAACTAACTTAAAGGACATTGAAAGTTACTCAAGTGTGTCCTCTACTTTGACATAATACTGACAGTGTTTTGAATTAACCAAAGGTACTGATTGACATAGTTATATATAGTATATCTGTAAGAAGCCTTCAATACCCAAGTAATGGACTTCTGTTAACTTGAGCCAGGTGATAGTTATACGGTATGAGAAATCTCTCTCAAGAGCTATTTTGCTTCAGTTACAGAAACGTTTGTATCTGAACCTGTTTGTCTGTGCGTCTGAAGACTTGAGACGAATGTCATTAAATGGGAATGGGAGGGAGATACTATCTTTCCAGTCAACACACTATAAACCCAAGAGGTCTCCAGAGGGAAGTCAGCTTGCAGAGAGAGACAAGCTCTATGAAAGGGTGATTAATAAATAAATATGAGGGAATAAAAAATAAAACTAATACAACTGAAATTTCAATGTCAGCAAAAGGCAGGAATGATTTTGTCCTCACTTAAATATTTGGACATCAGAGGATTCCATAAGTGCACTAGGCAACTATTCCATATTTTAGTTGCAGCCAAGATAAAGCGCATAGCAAACCGAGTAGTATTAGGTAAATCTAGAAAACAACCCACTTGCAGAAGCAAGGCTGCCTCGATACTCTCAGTAGAAGTAGGAACCTTCAACTTAATATAACAAAAACTATTCAAGTTTGTTTGAAATGATAGTGGCTTTCCATACATTAAGAAAATACAGTACTGTGCTGTAACTTAATTACTTTTGAAATCAAGTAAAAAAGTATAATGGTTTCTTCAATATCTTGACATTCTAACAAAGTCTGATATATTTTCTTAGCTACCAAGTGAAACTATCCCTTCAAACCCTCTTGCTCTGAACCTATCCTCTGTAAACTTAAATTAAGTTAATGGCAAGTTAACATCCACATGGCCATTTGATTTTTCTAAGATCTTTGAGAATGCGGAACTGTTACTGGCTTCTATGAAATTCTATACTTAACTATTTATCTTCTAAGTAACAGATGTAGAATTGCCATGTTAGCTTACTGAAACTCTTTTTAATCTCCCAGTGTTTACATATTTGAGTTGGTTACAGTGAGGCCAGATCGCACGCTTTCTTTTAACAGCTAATGAGTTATGTTGGCAAATGTTCAGACGTTTCTCTGTTTGTATATTTTCAAAGATAACTATACACTCATTACAAGCATTCAACCATGAATCTTTGATAACAAGTCACTCTAAACAAATAAGAAAGGCAGGGATAAGGTCATAACCTGAGAGAACTGACACTGCAGCAGATATAAGGACCCTAAGGAAGGAAGATTGGACGAGGTTGAAACAGTGCCTTCTCTGACCACAAATGAACGTTTAGTCATAAAGGAATCACAGCCTCTATAAGTGACACCTTTCTAGTAAAAGGAAAAGGTGAATTTAGTTCCTGAATATCAGCAATCAAGGCTTACTAGAATTTCTCCTGCAGTTATTAAAGCCACACAGCCTTATAAACAAATAACAAAATCTCATAAAAAATAACAAAAAGTCTGGTACTAGTTACTAACTATCAAGAGTGGTGTTTGTGTTGTAACGGTACAATGTACAAAAAAAAAAAAAAGTTTTAAATACTTTTCAACTGCTTACAGATACAAATTCACTGCTTTCTTTGACCTCTTTGAAGGTTTTATTGGAAGGTTCCTAAAGTATAGCATATGGGGACATTGATCAAATTTTGCACGAAGATTGAAAATAACCTTGTGGGTGCACAGAGAGTCCTGAGGTTGCCTGACCACTTTGTTAACTGGTCACTAATTCTGCCAAAATGGGTTTTCGTTATTTAACGCATATAAGCAAGGCTGTAATTAACATCATTGCCAAATAACAGAATTTTGTGTAAATGTAACGCCAACCACCAACAAGAAGGAAATGCAGTATTTAACAAAATCATTTTGTACAATTACAAAGTAAATAAATACTGGTAAAGCACAACTAGATAACCAGGTTAGGCTACTTACCACTTGAGTAAGGGCTAAGTGCTAACTTGTACTATTGTACGAACTTTCTAATTATGAAAAACTAGTAAACAGGTAACAAAAAAAGTAATTTATTCATGCAACAAGAAAAAAAGTACTAAAATTAAATGATAGTCATTTCAGTGGTATTAAATGAAAGTGGAGAAAGGTTGCCCAATGACAAGAAATCACAGGATAAATAGAAACAGACAATAAAAGTTAACCCTCTGAGATTTTGGGGACGTTCCAAATTCATCTATGGCAAATCCCACTGGCCGATTATGTACATAATAATGTTTTTCTTTTATTACTTGTGAATTTACTTGTCCTACTATAGATATATTATTATCATTTGGAAGCTGCAGTAAGTTTGACAATGATAAACATAAAATAGAAAGATGACATGCTATAGTTCACCCTAAATTTTTGGCTGACCATATCACTGGAACTTCAAACGTTGGAAATAAGATGACCTAGGAATCTCAAAGGATTACTTTTACTGGCGGTTACTTAGTAAAACAAGACTTCTCTCTCAGCCACTACTATCCAAATAAGTATTTTGAGGAGGTGACAATCTGAATCTCACACGAAGACACTGACACAGTAATGATAAGTATGTTCCATGTACTATCAACCATTACAGTCTTACTATGGATTCAAATAACGTCGATCATTTGACATAAGGGTTGATAATAAGTACTTACAGAAACATGATTATTTTGAGAATAGAAAAAGGGTAAAATAAAAGAAATATCCATACACTGCCAAATGAGAGTTTTGCCTTACCTTTGCACCTGCACAGTTTTGTTACCAAGTATGCCTTTTAATGTTTCCAAATCTCCTTCAACAACATTTTGGCTGTACTTACATCTTTGTGGCTGGAGTTCCAACCTCAATTTGTACAAGTTCTACTCGCTAGTGTCAAGTTAACTGGCTGCAAGGAAACCTGAAACTGTTTGCCTAAATCGCATTTGCCATCTACATTGCATAGTCAGCTGAAGTTTGATAAAAGATGAGCTTGAATATTATAATCTATTTTTCCCCACGGTTCCAACTTGATCATTTGTATTCAACGCATCACCCTCCAGAATTTATATAACAACTGCACCTATCATGCCCTTTCAAACTGTGAGTTCCAACAATAAAGTGGAAGCATGTAGACGTAAATTCGTCTTGAAAGCATGAAGGCAAGACCCTAAATAAATGAGTATTTTAGTTTTCATTCAATGAAAAACAATCTGAGTATTTAGCACTGAGATGGGATAACAGGTATCAGTAGTCACACTTAAGGAGAGCAATTTCCTCCTGGATTTTATCTTTGAGAAAACAGGAACATGGAAGCACATTAGACAAAACTATCGGTTCCAGAAATTCTCTTCCTGGCTTACACCTTACGTACGGACATGCGTGACTCGTCAAATTTGTTGGTAGGCCTAACAAACCATCAATCACATATGGTTGAAATAAAATCTTATCTCCGATGAAGAGCTATAACCAAGAGACTTGGATAACGCGTCAAATGTACACCTATCACTTCTCACTAATGTCTACTGGCTGGTCTATGTAGAGACTGAGTGAAGAAGTACTGCTTAAAATGAAGAGACCTCTGCCTCTCCAGTTAAAGGGGATTGGGGAGGATGGCTCTTCTGTGAATGAAATGAAAATGATTTACGAAACTTTCCAATCATGTAAATTACAAATAAATCTTTTCTTTTCACTCCATCTAACTTGCTCATAACAGACAAGTCATGTTCATCTGACTGATCCCTCAAGCTGGAATGAAACCTGTTTTGCCTTGCAGTTATGGGACTCATATTTGTCAACATTGAGTGATCTGGGTCTAAACATAATTTCGGCATTAATAATTTCTCTGTGTTACCTCTGCCCATATCTCAAAAAGGCCACAAAAGAAGAGTGATCACCTTATTTGTGACCATTACTATCTTCTATGTGAAAGCTGAATGAAAAGGTATCTAGATATTTAACGTCTCTTGAGGAACAGTATGGTAAAACTTGACTGGTCTTTCTTGCACTCTGCTCCCCAACTTGAGCACCAGGCATAGCATCTTACGTTTGCTTTAACCAGCAATCCTACATTCAGTCTCTCCATGCAGACTGGCGTTAACATATCAGCAAAAAAGGGAAAGGTTTGCAAACAGTATGATGACACTGAAATGAAAATACTGTGAAGTAATTACAGTACAATCACATAGCGAACTGTACTACATAGATTCTTTTGACAATATAAAGAATTTTACACGTGGAAAGCACAGCCCCTCAACAGACTGAATCTTTGTTATGTAACATTTAACGCCGACAGATTTAACTGCCAGTGAAAACGGAAAAGGCTAAAAAAGAATGGAATGCAAAATGACAACAAGAATGTCACTGTGAGAAATTCTTCAAGTTGGACAAATTAAAAAAAAACTTTTCCCCTAAACCAAGTAAATGAAAAATGAAGGAAACTAAAGGGAATCAAAAAACAGATTTCTTGGAAACTTTACTAAAATAAGTGGATGTCAGGTGAAGTGCAAATAGCATGACTTGGTGAGACAACAGCTGTTATCTATCACATAACTTGTTAAAAGTAGACATCAGGTACCGTACTTTATACACAAATCTGTCCCTAGTATCAGAACCTTATATGTGAAGCTGTGAAAGCATTTGTTCTTAAAAAATAAACAAATAAATACAAAAATAAAAAGGGAAAAAATTGCAAAAAAATATCTCTGAACATTTCACGATCTTACAACATAGTGAAGACTTACTTTCAAGACCGAGTCCTAAATTCTAATGCATACGGTAATTATATACGATTTTATTATTGGGTCGTTTAACCGGACCACTGAGCCACAACAACTTCTGGATGGATGGAAAGTATTTACCTACAAACGCCACTCAAAAATAAACAATGCTGTTAAGGAAATGATAATCAATTATCCCTGGGCCAAAAATTAAATATAAAAAGTGGAAGAATTGGATGGCGAATACAGATATTTTCAAAATTTCAAATGAATTCCAAATTCACAGACAAAAACCTCTTAACAGTGAAACACATAAAGACAACATTTCTAAGCTATCCAGCGAGAACAAACTGGGATACCCCTGTTTAAAGCAAAACCTTGTAGCTTACTGGTCAGTTCCAGTACGAAGTAACTCACACTTAACAAGTTTCACAATTTCTCTCTTTTTTTAAAAAAATAAACAAAGAATATCTTACATTACAATGAACTGGATAATAGGAGGTCTCTCTGACCTAATAAATATATACACCAAACCATTTGGTACTTAAGAGAAAGTACTTTACTCCTAGTTCTCATGAATAAATAAAAAAAGACTGCTCAGGAATCTAGAATATGCGAGCAATAAATAACCAGTAAGAGCATACAAATGAAACAGCGCCCCTTAAAATCTAAGGTATAATCGTGGATATGGCTCAAGGTGTCGTCATAAATAAACATTAATCCTTCGCAAATTACGACTTATGGATCCCACTCATTACCAGTACACCAGAACACAGACTATAACAGCCAAGATTTGACATGATAAAAGGAAAGCAAAGGTTTCTGTAAAGCACTTGCCCATGGCAGTCGGACAAAAGGAGGGACGATCGGAAAATATACAAGAATCTCTCGGGAGCCGAAGGCATCACTTACAGGATGGTGTCCCACTCGCTAAACTTCAACAAAATTATGGTTACGTGTCACCGTCCAGGATGAGAGAATTCCTAATTCACACATCTTCGAGTTGTACCGGTCACTTCAGTGTTGAGTATGTTTCCACTAACATACGTGACTATACACGAAAAACAGCATACCACCCACGGGATAGCAAACCCTTTCCACAGGGGAAGAACGCCAGACAAACAGGCGGACAGACGCACACACGGAGGTGAGGGTAACTGACGTGGTATCGTAACTGCAGTACATTTCTGGAACATACTGAAAGAGCTTCAGGGTGAGACTTAAAAGGCACAAATCCAGGGGTTTAGGAACCTGGGAAAATCACAAGGATAATACCATAGAGGATCATAAATAATATGCCTTCCTTCCCACCGGCCAACTGGGCAAAGCAAAATGACGAAGTTGAATATTTCTGGTTATGCCAGTCCTTCAATTTTTTTCAAGTTAGCATCGCCATATGTGAAAAAACCGGTACGATGAAACATAATCATTTTATTAATCCGTATACATCCCAGGTATATGGAGACGATAAACTTACAGTTATAAAAGGGCTTTACTAAGAGAGTAAACATTCATATTTAATGAATACCTTACAACATGAATGGACAGTATGACTGAAGAAATTGGGAATACCCAGGCAAACCTCAGAAAGTTTTAGTACCTTAAATACTAAAGAAAACAAAACGACTTCCCTTATTATCAAATCACATAACGTATGCATAAACAGGATCCACAAACGGAAACCTCATCGTACACCCACGCGCAACAATAAATAACTCTCAGTACGTTTCTCCCATTATCAAAACAACAAGCGCTGACCAGCCAGTGAATGGTCGGCACCCTTCTCCTTTGCCATTCTTATCGTTATAGTTCTCCCAAAGGTACCCGGTCCTTTTGTACTCTCGAATGATATTTTTCACTACGTTTTCTCTCAAGTTGACGTATATTTCCCGAGCCAGATCTCTGTGGGGTCCGTCTACGGTGCTATAATGGTGCAACGCTCGAATCGCTAAGAAATTCATGTTGATCCAAATGGGCCCCCGCCAGTATGGAGGATCGTGCTCGGTGTTCCTCTTCCTGTAGAAGGGCGAGTTTTTGGCCAGGGAGCGAAGACCGTACGAAGTCCACAACAGTTCGGGCTGGCGCAGATCATCCAGAACTTTCCCTAGTTTGGCAGAGTAAGGATCAATAATCTGCAGAAAGAGGGGAAAGAAGCTGACGTAGCCGAAGGAGTCGACAAACTTTAACTTCGGGTCGTCGTGAACAACTCTTTTCATGTCGGCCCTTTCGGAAAGTTTCCTCAGTTCCGCATAATCTGTGTGAAGCCCATAATCCATGTAGCCATTTGCTGCATAGGACCAGTGGAGGGCATCCAAGACATTGTTGTCCGATAAGTATTTGTTAGATTCTTCGTACTTATTTGGGTCTTTTCGATGAGTCTGGCGACGTCTGCCATCAGACCTGATGCCAGTGTCATCCAGCACCTCAAGTCGAGATGTCTCTCATCTGCTGTCGGATGAGAAGCTCTGGGGTAGTCATCGAGGCCTGAAGTCAGGGTCTTAGGATTCAACTCTCTGTCTGCCCTAGGATCACGGCCCCGCCACCTGTAAGTTCCTGGGAGATCGCCGTACTGCGTCGAGTTGAACCAATTGTACCATGCCCTTAAACGTGGCCACAAACGACTCAAGTATTCGTAGTCGTCATCCGAAAGATCTCGCTTAAAGCCTGACATCATGGAATGAAGAGTAAGAAGAAGAGTAGGTGGATTGGCATTTTTACCCCTTTGTACTACAAACTCGTCTGGGACTCGGGCACGTGCCTCAAGGCCCAGGATTTGCTCCCTGGGAATCCAACCGTCCCAGTTCATTAGATCAAACCAATGTGCTAAGATATCCTGAGATATTTCTCGGTCCCATTTTGAAATGAGAAGGTTATGGAAACCTTCGTCCCACAAAAATCCTCTGGGGAAGAAGCTCCTCGAAGGAACACTGGTGTAAAGAGGAGCTTTCCAGTAAGGAACAGGATCAGTATTATACTCCCCTAACACCTTCGAGGATCCATAAAAGTATCCTATCCCTCCAATCATATTGCTCAATGCAGCTTTAGCAGTGGACACGTCCTCCTCAGAAAAGCCTTTCTCCTCCAGTGCAAACTTCTCTCTGAAATTGTTGTGGAATTTCTCAACAAAAGCGTTCAATTCGTCTGTTAATGTCTCCCCAATGAGCATACCTGGTCTTTTTAGAAAACTGTCACTTTCATATACTACCTCTATCTCAAAAGGGACTTGCCCAGTTACCTGGTAAACAACAAAGTTTGGCTGACGGTCCATGTCGTCATGAGAGAACACCTCTCCTCCTAAGCCAATGTACTTATCTTTTTCACTATTACTATTGAATACTCTTAAGCCTCTGAAGACAGTTTCCTTCAACATGTGAAGACCCATATGTTTTGTACTTAGTAAATGGTGATGCAAAATTTCCCCGGAGCTGTTTACCACATGCAATCGAAAGCCTCCTACACTGTCCGACACTCCTTTCAGAGAACCCAGTGACTGACTTGGCCCCATCATAGGTTGTAACACTCCAGTTGCGTCTTCAGGATCCAGTGCAACATAATACAGTAGGGAGGCCTGGGCACCTTCACCTTTCTTACCCTGTACCAAAGAAATGAAATAGCAATAGATTCACGAAAAACAACTCATATGCTACTTACATTTCAAAAGATGCTTTTCGTACTTATAATTAGAAATATTCTACTGAAAATTTAGCTACTGCTTCTTACACCAGTGGTTACTCAATTTCAAAATACCATCACCAAACATTACAATACCATTTCAACAGTTTTTGACATAAGTTTAGCCCCAACAAGTAACCTACTGAAATTACTGAGAGATAACAAGAGAATGCTCACGAGAATCTAATTAAATTGCTCATTGTGGAATTGTAACACTACTGTAATGTGTATGATAATTTAAAAATTTTACAACTATACCAAGATATGTACATTATAATTCTCAGGCTCATTATTACAGAATAAATATAAGCTGTTAATAAACTCTGGTATGACAAAGTTCAATACAGCAGATTGCACTTTATTCAATACCCTGCACAGACTCAAATTTGACCATGAATGTGGCCTATTGTAAGTGGTGGATTTGTGTTCAAACACCGAATGCTCAACTCTTTTGTTCCCTGATATTTCTGGATTCAATTTCAACTAAAATCCTTCTTAAAAATCCAAATAGGGGAAAATGAAATGAAGAGATACAAGGTTTGCAATTCACAGAAACACAGAACTACAAGTCAAAAGGATTAACTTAACTTTCAAACATTTTTTGTAGGAATGAACTGGTAACGATCTCACTTGATTATCTCTGTTAATTCTCTTAAAAAGCAATTCCCTTACGGAAGCCCTTGAGGTTGTGGCACTGTGCTTTTCAAAATAAGGTTGGAACTTGGCTTGTAATAATATTATAATAATAATAATAATAATAATAATAATAATAATAATAATAATAATAGCAGTGCAAGAAGAATCCTCCCTGATTTCTGTTTGCAGTACAACATTACCTTAGGAAGAACGGTAATCCTCGCAGACCAATCACCCCCATGCTGGCCGCCCATTCGTTTCACAAAACTCGTCTGTAAAACGACGTGCTTGTCCACAATCTTCTGCACGCCTGCGAAGCGGCCGTCGTGGACCTCCCATCCGTACTTGGAAAGGTCATCGCCTTGGTCACACCAGTGCCTACAGGGAAAGGGTCAGAATCATACTGTAGGCCAATAAATAAACGACTATTTAGTAGTATCTCAGCTTATCAAGGCTTTTTGAGGGTCTGACCAGTGAGAGACCCTACACTTGCTTATTTTTAGGATATCCCAAAACTAAATCTTCAGGCTGTTTCTAGCCTGAACTCAAGAGCTCGATGACGCAGGCAATTCAAAACTGAGGAGAAAAGAACACTGACAACGTAAGGTAAGGATGACGAACATAAGCTAACGGAAGTAGCCAGTAGGGGATGCTTGAGTAAAAATCAACTTGGTCGAAGTAGGTTCCTGTGCCTGGCTGGATTTAGAAAGAGAAAACGGGAAAGTGCGCTCACTGGGAAGTGGCAAGTGATGCATAGTCTTGTGAAAATATAAGTTTTCATAATAAAACTTATTATTTGGATACTGACCTACTGGTAAAGATAGTTTATGTCTCCTCAGCTATCAATCCGGAGATATAAGCTATCTTCAACAGTCAGCAAGATTCATCCTGAATAATGTCCTAACAGGGACTTGGCTCTTGGAAAAAGCACATTTTTGAAGAGGAGTATTCATAAAGATACTATATTGGGATGAAATAATTATGAGATAAAATCTGTTATGTAGGAAGAGGAACGAAATTAGCTATAAACAACAGAACAGAAACCTACATTACCTGAGGGCAAGCATGTTGTTCTGGAAATGCCCTGGGACGAACCACATCATTCCCGTAACCAGAGACGCCGGATGGCGCGTTCGGGTGCCGAAGTAAACGCCGGGTCTGTACGTACCCCAGTATCTGTCTGGCACTGCTAATCCAGATTTTTTGACAACCTGAGAGATATCAGTGACAAAAATTAATAAAGTTGTGGTATCATTTACACAAAGTTAATATATCATACTTGTGAAATATGGGTAATATGACATCACTGTACTTGTGGCTGTTATTTTCAATCCTCCACAATACAGTAGTGCTTTGTACATTATAGGTATACTGAATATGTGATGTACAGTTGAGGAGGCAAACGGTATGCATTAAGCACTCTATATAACAATAGCAAGTAGAGAAAAAATAAACCAGGATTCATAGCTATACAAGAAAAATTATAAACGAATAAATACATTACAAAGATGCAATCGGCGTATTACTCACAACAATCCTAAGTAAAAAAAAATCAGGATTCATAGTTATACAAAAAAAATACATGCAAAAACAAAAAAATTACTGCGGGAACAATCGGGCGAGTTGATCCTTTTCTCTTCTTGTAAAGAAAATAGGCTAAGCGATCTAAAACGTATAAGCGTTCGCAAAATCGAGGAAAACTAAGTCATGGTGGAAGTGTCCTCCACTGGATGTCAGTTGACTTGACCTTTTCTTCTGATTCAGATCGTTGGAGCCATCTGAAAGGTAGACAGAGGACTGATTTAAGCTATACAAAGTTATGGAATGGAGTGGAATATAAAATTTTGGACAGAGGTCAAGCACTAGGAACTATGAGGTTATTCAGCACTGAAATGGAAATTGAGAGTCAAGAGAAAAACCTTGTCAGGAGAGGGTGAAAAGTACAATGGAAGAAAGAGAATATGAACAGAGGTATAGTAAAAGGAATGTAAGGGGTTGCAGCTAGGGGCCGAAGGGACACTGCAAAACCCAGGTAATGCCTAAGTACGTCAGGTGCACTGACGACACTGCCCCTCTAAGGGGTACACAAAGTAATGAAAATGGAAATAAAAGTTGTGATGCTTAGCTTTTGACAGTGAATGAAATAAACGGATCAGTTTTGTTCCATAAAAATACAACTCTCCTATTTTTCTTTATCTTTCAACATCCGGGCAAGTGTATTCTCGACAGCATCGCCTGTCAAAGATGTTTCCCTTGAACACAAACAGGTGTCTGACCACTTGTGCCTTGGCGAAAGAAATGGCATTCACATACCAGTCAGGATTACGATTTGCCACATTCTGTAAAATGTTGAAGGGAGTCTTCTTTTGTGAAAGGGTCACATTTTCTTCCTTTGTGGTAATGATTCGGAGAACGCCTACAGTCCTTAGCTTAATGGGTGGTATCTAAATCTCCTTATTCTATGGCTCTACAAACATTAATAGTGTCATCAGGTATAAGACTTTTTCAAAGTTTTGAGGACAGTCTTGCATCCTTATAAAGTTAGACAAGTGGGTGTAATTTCTATCATTGAAGAAACTAAACAGGTGCAAGAGGCTCATCACCATTACCTGCCAGTGTTTGTAAGTGCAACTTAGAAAAGTTGTTGGTTGATGGTAGGTCTCAATTTATCAAAGTAATTTTCACCTATTTTAAGAACCATATGAGTGAGCTTTTTTGTATGCAATACGTTACATTTTAAGAGTAAAATTCATTACCAGCCTACTACTAATGATTATAAATTCATAAAACCTGTTCATTTCACTAGGGTCCTTCAGTATTAGAAACCATTACCAAGTGAAGATGTCCCTAAGACAAAAGAGAGCTAGTTTTAAAATTTTCCAGTAATTTAACCACAAAGTTGTCATGCCCAAGCCATTTCTGCAGTGGTTTCTCCACACTAGTACAAATCTATCACACAAGCTAGCACAGCCAAGGCTATGGACAAAGATTAAAAAGGCTATGTTGAACTGATGATGGTATTCATGGCTCGATTACTACTTCTCCTTAATCCCTCGTTGCTTACACAGCTCTAAATTGCCCATGATTATTTAAAAGCACAAGCTACACCCCCTAACCTAACCTAACTTTGTTCATTGCATCATTGATAAATACAGAGCATAGGAAATGCTATTAAGAGGTAAAAATAATGTACATATACTGAATAACGGGAACAGATTGATGGGACTAAATTTCCGTTCGGACACATGGTCTGCCACTGGCTATGAACTAACCAAAACTTGCCTTCCTACCTTCCTACCCTTAGTTAGGGCACCGTGCCCGGGAGGACCTGCCAGAAAGTAACATTTAACATTGAGCACATGGACTGGCCTAAGATACCTCTCTGTGGTAGCATGTTCAAATAACCAATGCCTACCCCTGTCTCCTAACTCTGCATATTAGCCCCATGAAAAAATGCTCCAGGCATCTTACAGAGGTTTAGATCAGTGTAGCGCTGGTTACATTAAAGTCTTTTTAAATTTTCAAGTAAATGCAAAAAAGAAAAAAAAATCATACTGTCGAAGACAATACATATATATCTAATGCACTGTGTTGGTTGCTTTGTTTCTACAGGCTAGCCTACACTAATGTCTACTTTGCCCTGAGGTGTCTCGTAAGTGCTGTAAGGGGTGACAAGGACTAAAAAGAGGCCTGTTAGGACCTCAAATCTCTGCCCAACCATTAAAAAAGATTTGTAAGATCTCAACAGCCATATGACACCAGTTCATGAATGTAACCTTAAGGCAGGGAAGAAAGTCGCCTGAAAACCTATTATTTAAGATTAGATGATACAGAGAATTTCCAAAAAATAGCATAAAACTGTAAATAATCTGAAAAAACCCAAATAATAAAAAAGACAGGAAAAAATGCCTTAAATTAAAGAACTACCTTGAGGAAGTCCCAAGATGATACTCACTTCTGGAGGAACTTAAGCTAACTACAAATAACCCCCCAAAAATCGAATGATGATAAAAAAGACAAATGACAATAAAAACGTGACCAGAAAGAAATAAAAAATAGCTCAAAATGAGGACAAAATCGGCCGCAACCTCGAGGAGGTCTCCAGCTGACACTCACGTCTGGAGAACCTGAAACTACCCTAAAATAATAAAAATAACATAAAAAAAAATCAAATATTAAAAAATACAAATGACAATAAAAACTTGACCAGAAAAAAGAAATCAAAGCCAAAATCGGCAGCAACCTCGAGGAGGTCCCCAGCTGACACGTCCGGAGGAAGTGAAACTACCCTGAAATAATAAAAATAACCTAAAAAAATAAAATGATAATAAAATACAAACGACAACAAAAACTCGACCAGAAAGAATAAAAAAAAATAGCTCAAAATAAAGCCAAAATCGGCCGCAACCTCGAGGAGGTCCCCAGCTGACACTCACGTCTGGCGAAACCGGTTCGCGTTCGAGTTAGCCCCAAATAGACGCAGCAGAAGCCATTAACGAGCGTCCCCGGGCCAACATTCATCGACGAACACCCGAAATTCGGTCCTCCGGAGGCGGTCCTCTGGTTTAGGGTCCTCGTACCGGGTCCACTTTACGTTGTTTTGGTTTGACGTGGAAGGGGGTCCACAGAAGGGGCCCTGAACTTGCGGGTTTTGGGGACATGGCGGCGTTTGCTCTGCCGGGAGTGTTGAAGTGTTATTTCTTTATTTTAAAAGATTTATTTTGGATTACATGTTTGTTTTCGATATATATTGATGCTCTATCTTATGTTAGAATGATTTATCTTGAATGGAAATGATTTTATATGAATTTTACGCCAATCTGCTTTGTCGTTAGTGAAATAAGATGCCTTATGTTGCCGGGAGGTTCAAAGTTCTCATGTTAAAGGGTTTTTGGATGTTGTAATATGTTGTTTTCTATGTAAATTGACGATTTATTTTGGATTAATATCATTTTATATAAATTTTATGGCAATTTAGTTTGCGTTAGTGACTTAAGATTGTCTTCTGTTACCGAGCCGGATCCTTGGTAGATTGTCATACCACTCGCTTAGATCTTACTCAAATACGGCTAGTATTTATATCATTAGACGGATAAAAATGGAAAAAATAAAATAAAATAGGCACAAACTCCCATTATATTTAAATACTAGTACAGTGGACCGTGAAACCGCACTCAGTGAGATTGTTTTGGAAAGGGGGCCACGGTCAGGACATTGAACTTGCGGGCTTTGGAGACAAGATCGGCGTTTGATTGCCATGACAATCATATAACATTACTTCTTTAAGAATTTCAATACTAATAAAAAAACTAATGTTCTCGAGACCAAACTGAGGTTCTTCGCAGCCCAGTAAAACTTTCTTTTAAATCTATATGGTCTTACTTTGTTCCATCATCCCCCTTGAACACATTTTATAATTATAACAAATATAACAAATGACAAAACCTTAAACATGGCACTGAAATAAATATACCCTTCCAGCCATAACTAAAAGATGACAAAGTTTATTATATAATGCTCCAAGGTTTGTGCCCATTTCAGAGACATTTGTGATTAGGCCTATGAGAATTAAGTCTAAGATTTTTATGCCTGTTTTCCGGGATTTGCAAAATGGAATTTCTCACAGGCCTAATTCACAATTGGCCTTTGAGAAATTCTATTTTACAGCTTGGGATGTTAATCTGCAATGGTAAAATATTAATAAAAGACATTCTTTAGTCGCATTTGCCTTTTAAATAGACGGATTTCCGAGTTTTATTCGAGATAAAATTCACGTGTAAAGTTGAGGTGATGTTTCTTATTTAAATTAAATACAGATGGATTCCTATATAATTATACAGGAAATAGCTATAAATCTACCTAACAAGCATTCGTTGTCTTATAATTGTATGCTTTAAATAAAATTGTATTGATTTTTATGAAACCATTGAGTTTTCATGACGCAAAAAAGGTATTATAGAAAACGTATCAGACTGATAATAAAGAAAACGATACTAAAAATAAGATGGCAGACTAATAAAAAGGTTTTGTTCTATTGAAACTGTGAATCTCTGTTAGAAATCTTTAGTTAGTAAAATTATACAAAAGAATAATTCATTCAGAGAGAGAGAGAGAGAGAGAGAGAGAGAGAGAGAGAGAGAGAGAGAGAGAGAGAGAGAGAGAGAGAGAGAGGTTTAATATAAAACTATATTATATTGAATTATATTACAGGTATATATTTTATGTTATATAATATAATGTAGTTTCACTAAGTAGTATTCCTCGCGAATTCATATTCGGGTCTGGTGAAATAATAATAATAATAATAATAATAATAATAATAATAATAATAATAATAAAATAAATAAATTAAATCAATCCTACACACACAAGCCGCCCTTGGGAAAGGCCCTAGGCTGGCACAAGGCCTCTTAAATCTAGGA
>NC_089770.1:2186000-2211000 GCF_040412425.1 Macrobrachium rosenbergii
GAAATTAGAGGTGAGTGGTGCATTATATATATGAGACGGAAGTTTTCTGAGCAAACCTGACAGTGAAATTTGAGGTGAGTGGCGCATTGTGTATATGAGATGGAAGTTATCTGAGGAAAACTGACTTTGAAATTAGAGGTGAGTGGCGTATTGTGTATATGAGACAGAAATTTTATGCAGAAAAATTGCATCACAGAGTACCATAATCTTCACCATCACTGTACACTAAATTCCCTGTAAAAATGCATCAATCTCTAATAAAAAAAAAACCTTTCATCTTTCCATCTTTTCATCTTTCACTAAAATCCCGACACAGCCTTTTAGATAAACTCTCTGGTGTAAAATATTCTGTAACGACGCCATTTTTCATCCGCAATGGAATATTAAACCAGTTCTCCCCTTAAAGGATGCTTCCGCCTCATCTTTCATTTAACGACGCGAAGAAGGGTTGAGAGAGAGAGAGAGAGAGAGAGAGAGAGAGATCTGTTTACCAAGGGCAGAATGGAATAACAACTGATGTGAGAGAGAGAGAGAGGGTTGAGAGAGAGAGAGAGCAAAGAGAAGGGTTAAGTGAGAGAGAGAGAGACGCAAAGAAGGGTTAAGTGTGAGAGAGGGTTAGAGTGAGAGAGAGAGAGAGAGAGAGAGAATCGTAAATTCGGAGAACGTGTACCTCTAATGCTGTCGTATCTCACAGCAAGAGTTAGACCTCACGCAAATCTTTCCTCTTTTCAGAGGATTTATCCGGTAATCTCCCCCACGCCCTCCACCCCTCGGTTACCTGTGGATTAAATGTTTTTTGAAGGAGAAAGAATTCTGATGAATTTTTGTTACAGAGGATCCAGTAATTGTAGCATAGATTTTTTTTTATCTTTTAACGAATTGCGAGGAGAGATAAAATAGTAACACTTGGCAGATTTGTGTTAAATTTGCACGTTCAAATAACAATGACACATACACACACACACACACACACATATATATATATATATATATATATATATATATATATATATATATATATATATATATATATATATATATATATATAAAAGTTTATTGGTTGTCATTCAGAGTTTTCCCGGGCAGCACTGGGTTTGTCAGCTACTGTATGTGTGTGTGTGTGTATATATATATATATATATATATATATATATATATATATATATATATATATATATATATATAAATATTTATACATACATGAAAAATAGAATACAAAACGGAGTAAATTAGAATGAAGTCGCAATGACAATTTATGAAAAAATATAACCAAAAGCAGAACAGAAATATGTATAATAACAGGAAAAAAGGAACCACGATTAATCATGAGAATAACACGAAAAGAATAAAACAAAATAAGAAAAAACTGAACCAAAATACGCGACAAACACAGAAAAAGCAACGCAGGAAAAAAATAAAAACACCGCGACAATTAAAACGACGGCAACATTCAAATATCCCAGAGCACAAAGGAACCTAATAACAAACACACACAAAAAAACAGGAACAACAACATTAACAAGTAAAAAAAAACAACGCCAAACAACCTCGGAGACACTCATTTGAGGACAGGAACAGCCGAAGTTCAACAGTCCATCACGGACAAAGACGCGACAAGTCCCAGATTCGAGAACCGCGCTCTCGGAGATGATGACGAATGTGTCGCTTAGGGAAAGCGACTACCGAACGCCCTCAGCGACTGACTGCTGGTCTTTAGTCTTCATGAGGCGCGAGATGGGAATGCGGAGAGAGAGAGAGAGAGAGAGAGAGAGAGAGAGAGAGAGAGAAAGGGGTTTGGGAGAGAAGTTGGGTAATAAGCAATGTAGACGGATTGACAGAAACGGTAGGGAAAGGTTCTCTCTCTCTCTCTCTCTCTCTCTCTCTCTTGTTAATATGTTATATAGAATGTTGTATAGATCCTTTTTCTACTGTGTTGTATGTTATAGTAGTTGTGTGTGTATAGAGAGAGAGAGAGTTGGAGTAATAAGCAAGTTGGAAGTTAATAAGTTGGTTTCTCTCTCTCTCTTCTCTCTCTCTCTCTCTCTCTCTCTCTCTCTCTCTCTCTCCTACACACACACACACTATCATACCACAGTAGAAAAAGGGGTCTATATAACATTCTACATAACATATTACCCAAATTCCTTCCTTAATCTTATATTGCCAAAATAAAGTGGGCTGATGGTTTTCCAAGATCCATTAATCATGTTGATGATGAAAATCACCAGCGGATCCGGGGGGTTGGGGGTACCTGGGCACGTGCCCCCTCCATGAAAAATAATGGCAAAATAATAATATTGAAGATTTAGATAATAATAACATAAATGAGAAATATAAAATGGGAAAAAATAGAAAATCTACTATGGAATTAATGATAAAATTTTGAGAAAAATAATAATAATAATAACAATAATATATCAAATACTTCTTCGTTTGTGTGATTTTTGACTGTCTCTCTCTCTCTCTCTCTCTCTCTCTCTCTCTCTCTCTCTCTTACACACACACACACACACACGCCTCCACACACAAGTATACACTATATATATTAATTTCAACATATAATAGATGAAGCAATTATTTGCTTCCTTTTTTTAGGTGGTTTGAGCCTGTGGAGAGAATGTGAGAAATTAGCCGGATAAAAATTGCAGGTATTTATGAAATCTTCAGGTATGGTAGAAGATAAAGTCTTCTGTACATGTGAGCATATTCACCCGCATACACTTGTTAGAATACAAGTCTATACACATTGTATATACTGTATGTATGAGTTACCCCAAAATGTAAAGAAACATAGAAAACGCAGCAGCCTTCATCCTAAACTCATTCACAGGAAGAAAGAAAGAGTCAAAATGTTTCAGGAGCAAATGAGAGTTTTGGAACCTTTGGTCGAGAAAAAGAGAGAAAGAGAGAAAAATACTGAGCGAACGTTTTCTCTCTCTCTCTCTCTCTCTATACCCAATGCCTCAGATTTTAGACAGATATCTGTACACTCTTTTTTACTCTGAATCTCTCTCTCTCTATTTAATGCTTTAGATTTTAGACAGATATTTGTAACACAATCTCTCTCTCTCTCTCTCTCTCTCTCTCTCTCTCTCTCTCTCTCTCTATATATATATATATATATATATATCAATAGATTATAGACAGATTTGTATATTTACTGAATCTCTCTCTCTCTCTCTCCAATGCCCCAGGTTTTAGACAGATATCTGTACATTCTCTCTCTCTCTCTCTCTCTCCGCAATATGCAGCGGCCATTTGGTTGATTGGAATATCCGTTTTTACGCTTCGTTTCGCTGTTTCTTCCCGTCAGGAGAATTTAAGGAGGAAAAGATAAAAAAAATATGAGAGTTAGCAACAATGTTTTCTTCTTGGGATATCTTCTTTTCTTTATTCGATTATTCTTTTGCAAATGATAAAAAACCGGGTCTGAAAAATAGCCTTTTCTTTGGGAGGGGGAGGTATTGGATGCTGTTTTCTGAAAGACCTTGTCCTCTATATCTCTGTTTATTGAAGCACTTTTTTCTGTTCGCACTTTTTCTGTCCGCCCTCAAATCATAAAAACTGCTGAGGTTACAGGGCTGCAAATTGGTATGTTGATCATCCACCCTCCAATCATCAAACATACCAAATTGCAGCCCTCTAGCCTCAGTAGTTTTCATTTTTATTAAGGTTAAAGTTACCCATAATCGTGCTTCTGGCAACGATATAGGATAGGCCAGCACCGACCGGTGGTTAAAGTTTCACGGGCCGCGGCTCACACAGCATTATACCGAGACCACCGACAGATAGATCTATTTTCGGTGGCCTTGATTATACGCAGTACAGAAAACTCGATTGCGCCGAAGAAACTTCGGTGCATTTTTTTTACTTGTTCTTAGATGTAATTTTCACGTGAGATGAAGAAGACGAAGAAGAAAAATAAATGAGTGTGAAGGAAAAAGGCGAGAGTAAATATCTCAAAGAGAAAAGTAAAGTCTGAACTAGTAAAAATTCAGAAAAAAATAAAATAAAATAAGAAAGAAAGAAACTCAAAATTTTGGACACAAAAATGGCGGGCGTGAGTTTTGTCAATATTACGAAAAAAGGAAGGGAGTTCGTTAGCACACCTGGAACTTGAAAACTAATTAAGGTAAAGGGATAAGATTTTGCCAGGTGTTACAGGAATTATAATAATAATAATAATAATAATAATAATAATAATAATAATAATAATAGCTTTTTGAAAATTCATTTCACCTTAGATGGGTTGGTGCTAGATAATGTTGATCTTCCTACTGAAAATATTACTCCATTTTTTTTTGGGTGGGGCTGTCAGCCCACCTCATTCCCTGCCGTAGCTGAGAACGACAACAGCCAACTAAACATAGATGTTTTCTTCCACGCGGGATCGAACTCCGGGCTCTCAAAAGGTGAGACGTGGTGGCTAGCTAGAGTCACACGTGAATAGGTGGAGTGTGATTCCCGTTGAGTTTTTATATAGTGAATAACCATAACCCTCTCTCTCTCTCTCTCTCTATATATATATATATATATATATATATATATATATATATATACAGTATATATATATCAATATATATATATATATATATATATATATATATATATATATATATATATATATATATATATATATATATATATATATATATATATATATATACAGCAACACCCCAAAGCTAGCACAACACGAAAACTGGGCAGCGACTCGAAAACAAATTACACCTTCCGCTTTCCCAGCTAAATGAGCATCTCCTCGGCAAAATTACTCTCTCAAACATTACTCTCGTTTAAAGCGAGACCGGGATTTAATATCCCAAACATATTTAGTCAAGAAGAAGATAAAAACTGCCTTTCGCTCGGACAGTCTCACAGTTCCACCGCGCAGAGAATGGTCCTCATTTATCATCCAGTTCAACCGGACAGAATTACAAAGGAAGCTCGGACGCTGAACGGAATTCTGGATGAAATGTCAAGGGAGTGTGAAGGTTTGTTTTTTTTATGAAGGTTTTTTTTTTTGGATGTGGAATCAATTAATTTCGTGATGCAGGAAATGAATAGTTTTACTGGATGTGTCAGATATGTTGGGATGTGTAGCTTTGTTGTTGTAATATGTGTATACAACTTTATATCTGTAGATTTATGTCTTCATCAATGTTTATATATATATATAGTGCAGCACTAGACTTCATTTGCAATGTCAGTGGTTCAAACCAAACCTAACATCCGCTAGTTAACCACACTGCAAATAAGTATCAACTGTCATCTATGCCCAAGAAAAAGAGCATGGGACTAGCAGCCTCATTCCTAGTGACTTGTTATAAACGAGATGCCTTTTTCTCTCTGGTCCTGGAGAGAGAGAGAGAGAGAGAGAGAGAGAGAGAAATATGCAAGGTTATTTACAGTTTTACCTGCGAACGTCCTGTAGTTAGGCCTACAGTGCCAAATTTCTTTCTCTTCTTCTTCTTGATCATCTTCTCCTCCTCCTCCTCCTTCTTCTTCTTCTCCTCCTCCTTCTGAAAGAGGTGTCTGTGTTTATCCAGACTATTATCAAGGACTGCGACACACTTCTTCTTCTTCTTGATGAAAGCACGCCGCCGTTGTTGTGATGTCTTTCCCTGCAAGAGTCAAGGGCTACTCCCATGAGGTCATTGCAATTTATATGCTAATGCTCTGTAAGCTCCGATGCTGTTTTGTTTCAATCTCGTGGTTGACTCGAGTAAAGGCCCTTTAGATTTAGTTGTTTATATATAAGGTTTATATATATATATATATATATATATATATATATATATATATATATATATATATATATATAAGATGCTAGAGCATAATGACATAGCCCAAGAAGTCTGCGAGGACTTTTTGGCACGGCAACGGTGCGTCCGATTTCTTCACTGGCAGGTTGCCAGACCACGATGATAAAATCTTCAGGCTCGTTGACGGCCATTTCATGATTCCACACTGATACATAAGGGCGTATATTGCCCCTTAGAAGAAATCTAACCTAAATTCTCGCATTCAAGAAGAAAACTCGAGTCTTTTGAGACGAAAAACACGTCAAAAGTCTTTACGGTCACGAAAGACCCTGATGCATTTAGTCTCCAATCTGCTTTGGGGGGGGATTAAGCCCAATAAATTGCAGTAAATAAATTGAGGTAAATTTACGTTCCCGTCCCCGAGGGGGAGGAAGAAGGTAGGAGGAGGAGGAGGAGGAGGATTTATGCTGGATTCAGCTTTCAGCAATAAATTGCGAAGAGGGACTTTGCCTGCTCCCTGCCATCATGGCGTCCTTTGTCAACTGACGATCCTTTTTTTTTTTTTTTTTTAAATATCAATACTTCTTTTTAGAAGTGGGAAGAGATGCAGAGAAAGGAGAAGAAGAAGAAGAAGAAGAAGAAGAAGAAGAAGAAGAAGAAGAAGAAGAAGAAGAAGAAGAAGATTTCTTTTTAAGAAGAAGAAGATGCTTTTTAGAAGAAGAAGGAAGAGAATGCAGATTTCTTTTTAGAAGTGGGAAGAGATGCAGAGGAAGAAGAGGAAGATGAAGAAGAAGACCTCTTTGAAGAATGAACTCAGGTAATGGAACACATCTACCGTCTAGGCGCATATAAGCGTTTTAAAAGCGTGTGTGAACACGGGCAAAGGAACACATCTTGCGTATTGTAGAAGTCAGTGTTTTCACTTACCAATATGGCGGAGCCCTGGGCGTTCTCGCGAGCCATAACAACCACTCCTGCTGGAGGTCGAAAGCCGAAGAATTCTCGGCAGTAATCAACATACATTCAACTCCCGCAAATCAAATGCTTTCAGGTGCAGTCAAACCCAATTCACGGCTTAATTAACTCATGTACCCCAACCCCCCAACCCTCCCAGGGAAGTACCTCCTTGTGTATGTAGGTGTTTCAAGGTTTTTTTGGGGGGCCATGTGAGGGTTCAAACACCCCCTCTCCCTTAATTCCTCTTCTACTTGTACGTTAATTTTCTCAGAGTCGATCTGGTTGATATTCCGGCATTTCGAGGCTCGTTTGGGAAGCGATTTTTCTGTAATGTTTCTCAGCCAAATCGCAGCTGTTCGAGCGGATTTAAATCGCCGTTTGCTGTTTCGGGGATTTATGGCGTAGTTTGTTAGGTATACACTGGCATTCCGGTAACCCACTTTTTTTTTTTTTTGGCGAACACAGCGTCAAAAATATATCCAAGAATCGACTTATCGACAGCTGCCGTCGACGCGGAGTGAAGGAAAACCTCGCCGGGTAATCAACAGGTATTCAGAGTCGAGCGAATCAAATGGGATTCGAATCGACCCGGATTCAGCTCACGTCTTCCTAAGCTTCGGTTTGGGAGGCTGAATATTTGTGAGATCTGTATACCCTGTCTGTGTGGTTGGTTGGTTGTTGCGTGGTTGTCTGGTTGTGTGGCTGGTTGGTTGTCTGGTTGGTTGTCTAGTTGGGTGTCTGGTTGGTTGTCTGGTTGTCAGGTTGGTTGGCTGGTTGGCTAGTTGGTTGTCTGGTTGGGTGGCTGGGTTGTCTGGTAGGCTGGTTGGTTGATTGGTTGTCTGGTTGGGTGGCTGGCTGTCTAGTTGGGTGTCTGGTTGTCTGGTTGGTTGGCTGGTTGACAGGTTGGGTAGCTGGTTGGCTAGTTGGTTGTGTGGCTGGGTGGCTAGTTGTCAGGTTGGTAGGCTGGTAGGTGACTGGTTGTCTGGTTGGGTGGCTGGTTGGCTAGTTGGCTGTCTGGTTAGTTGTCTAGTTGGGTGTCTGGTTGTCTGGTTGGTTGGCTGGTTGTCAGGTTAAGTGGCTGGTTGGCTAGTTGGTTGTCTGGTTAGTTGTCTAGTTGGGTGTCTGGTTGTCTGGTTGGTTGGCTGGTTGTCAGGTTGGGTGGCTGGTTGGCTAGTTGGTTGTCTGGTTAGTTGTCTAGTTGGGTGTCTGGTTGTCTGGTTGGTTGGCTGGTTGTCAGGTTGGGTGGCTGGTTGGCTAGTTGGTTGTCTGGTTAGTTGTCTAGTTGGGTGTCTGGTTGTCTGGTTGGTTGGCTGGTTGTCAGGTTGGGTGGCTGTTGGCTAGTTGGTTGTCTAGTTAGTTGTCTAGTTGGGTGTCTGGTTGTCTGGTTGGTTGGCTGGTTGTCAGGTTGGGTGGCTGGTTGGCTAGTTGGTTATCTGGTTGGGTGGCTAGTTGTCTGGTAAGCTGGTTGGTTGGTTGTCTGGTTGGATTGCTGGTTGGTTGGTCGTCTGGTTGGATTGCTGGTTGGTTGGTTGGTTGTCTGGTTGGGCAGCTGGTTGTCATATATATATATATATATATATATATATATATATATATATATATATATATATATAATACATACAATTTTAGTTCTCACAAACTCTAAGTCTTTAAATAATAATTCCTGAACCCACGAATATGATCCTCTGTAAATATAAACATACTTATTCAGCACAAATAAAAAAAATCACATTTACAAATTACAAAAACAATTCACAAGATAGTTGCTCGTTTGACTCAGCTGGGTCGCACGCCTATAAACACGAAACTATAAACACAAAACTATAAACCATAAACACACAAGACATCTCTATTTTATAACCAGTGAGATTCCGAGTGTGTTTCGCCCTTTATAACCAGTGTTGTTACAACAGTGTGTTTTTATAACCAGAAAGGAAATTTTACCATTCGTTCGTTGTCGATTTGATCAAGCTGCAAATCATTTCATTAGCTTTATGCAGCATTTTCTAGATTTTGTAGAAGTGACGCTGTTTTGTAGAAGCGGATTTTATATTTTGCTCCGAGATAAAGCGATGAGAATTCTTGAAATTTTATGATATTTGATTATTCTAAAATATTTGTTCGTGTCTGTAACTGAAGGGAATAAAAAGTTAAGCTTTGACTTCACTGCGGCAATTCATTATACGTATAGTGTATGCATATATACATGTATATTTTTCTGCCTCACATCAGGAGGAACCCAGGTCTTCCAATTGAAGGGCAAGGGCGCCGCTGCCCACTTTCAACTGAAAGACCTGGGTTCGATCCTGATGTGAGTCAGAAATCTATTTCTGCTCCACACGTGATTGTGTTGATTATATATATATATATATATATATATATATATATATATATATATATATATATATATATATATATATATATATATATATATATATATATATATATATATATATATCACAGTTAGAATTTGATGTTTGGAAACACACACATACGCACACACAAACACAAGCACACGCACAAACACGAAAACAAACGCACCAGGAAATCATTCGCATTCATCAGCAGAGCCTGAATGGGATTCAAGGTGGTGTAAACGAAGGAAAATGAGCGTCTCATCTGCATCTCATCAAGCGCTTTGCAGTTTACGTTTTTCACCCTAAAGAACGCGGCTGCTGTTGGATTATGACGGCAAGGAAATAGACGTTTCCTGTCCGCGGTTTGACGTAAAGTAAACATTGTTCTGTCCAGTGGACACTGAAGTGAAATTACAGTCATTACAGTCAAACAGGTTCCACTTTATTCCACCTCAGGGAGTAGAATATTTCGATTAGGTCATTTTGCTTATTTTTTTTTTCTTTTGCAAGAAGTTCATGAAGTAATTGTCCCGTGGGATACGAGTGAAGTCTCTCTCTCTCTCTCTCTCTCTCTCTCTCTCTCTCTCTCAAGTATAAGCAATTTTCTACTTTCCTAATTCCCTGTCAAGTGCTTTCCTAATTCCCTGTCAAGTGCTTTGAAGAAAGCCATCAAGAATTATATTTTTCAGCTGCTTTCGAAGAGAGTTTTCTTGTCGAATAATTTTCATTGATTGTTTAATACTGAATTTGCTTACCTTTGGATGGATGAGTTTGGAAATAATTTCAGAATTAGAAATAAAGAGTAATTATGTTGCAGAAAAAACTACCAACTAATCTAGTATTACTTTTCCTACAGTTTCAAGCTCCTTTTAAGGCTAATTTTGTTTTTTGCTATTTTTTCCAAGGGTTGTTGGTGCCCAGTTAACTGTATTATATCCTACCAAAATGTATTTTTTTCTTTTGTTTTTCTATTATTCTTTCATTCAAGTGTGTTCCCATTCACTCCTTTATCGCCTCTACCCTTCGCCTTGTCATTGAAATCCCCTTCTTCTTCCAGTTTGATGAAATACAGCAAGACCAAAATGTTTTTTTTCTTTTCTCTCTTAATCATTCTTTCATTCATGTCTGTTCCCATTCACCCATTTATCGCCTCTACCCTTCGCCTTATCAATGAAATATTCTTCTTCTTCCATTTTGGAGAAATACAGCGACGCCAACATTGGGTAAACCACTTCGAGACATATTCATGAAATGCATTCGTGAATCCTACCACACACTTTTCCCTCCTCAATGGGCTGTCTCCTGCCTGGGGAAAGCTTGCTAAAAGCTTACTAAAAATGGAGAAAGAGAGTGAGAGCTTCCTGGAGGTATACAATATCTCGAGGTCTGCGTTTTCCTCCGGTGGGCCAAAATCTGACTCCCCCCCAAAACACTTCGCGAAGTGTTTACGAGGCGTTTTAAAGTTCGCAGATTGTGGGATAATTCGATTTCTGCATCTTTGGGATAAATGCGGTGTTCTCCCAGGCTGCTGGATTCGAGTTTCTCCCATGAGGATGGATTTTATAGTTCGGGAACACCAGGTGCATTCTGGGAGTCCTTTTTAACAGTTCAGGAAGATCAGGTGCATTCTGGGAGTCTTTTTTTTACAGTTCAGGAACAAACGGTGCATTCTGGAAGTCTTTTTTACAGTTCAGGAATACTTTGTAGATTTTGGGAGTCTTTTCTACAGTTCTGGAACAAACGGTGTAGTTTTTTTTACAGTTCAGGAACATTAGGTGAATTCTGGGAGTCTTTTTTTTACGGTTCAGGAACAAACGGTGCATTCTGGGAGTCTTTTTTACAGTTCAGGAATACTCTGTAGATTTTGGGAGTCTTTTCTACAGTTCTGGAACAAACGGTGCAGTTTTTTTTTTACAGTTCAGGAACACTAGGTGAATTCTGGGAGTCTTTTTTTACAGTTCAGGAACAAACGGTGCATTCTGGGGGTCTTTCACCTCGAGGAGAATATTATTTCTTTTTTATTTCTTACGCCAAAGTTACCAGAGATTGGTAGAATTCGACTAGAAACTAGAAACGGTTTTATTTAGACCTAAGTAAATAAAACCATGATTATTTTGTGATCATTATCATTTTCACAACTATCTTTACCCTATAAGGCGTCCCATAAGACTAGGATAGGGTTAAAGTATCCAGACGCCTGGTGAGGACCCGTGGACTCGGCCTCAACAAACCGAGACGTGCTGGCTTTTTCGAAGTCAATTTTACAGTAGCAAGCGGACGGAAAAGTAGGATCGTTAGTCTAAAAAAACATCTATTTTGATTGGCTGAGTGGCCAAAAGAAAGAGTATCTTACCTATACGTTATCTCTCTCTCTCTCTCTCTCTCTCTCTCTCTCTCTCTCTCTCTCTCTCTCTCTCTCTTTCTCTCTCTCTCTCTCTCGGGTTTTTCAGATCTGTAGACAATGAAATATTCGAATGCAAATTGCAAAACAATTGTTTTAATAACTTGCGTATTGTTGGTGTATATAGCAAAATACATATCATCAATGATAAAGGATTATTATTTTGGGGAGGAGAAAGGCATTGTGGGAAAAGAGAAAAGGAAACAGAAACCTTTATTTTCTATTGTCCTGGCAACAGCGGTGTCTGTCTGGAAATAGAGGGCACATGAAAATACTCTGTTAGAGGACAGCTGTGTTTGACAGTGACATGAGAGTCATCAAATCTACAAGGTCTAAAAGTGACTCTCTCTCTCTCTCTCTCTCTCTCTCTCTCTCTCTCTCTCTCTCTCTCTCTCTCTCTCTCTCTCTCTATATATATATATATATATATATTTATATATATATTTATACTCACTTACTATTTCACGTGACGTATATGATATATGCAATTGTTTATGCAACTGGAAATTGCATGTAAGGAAAAGTAAATGACTGGTGAAAGATTGAATTCATGTCTGTAAAATTTTTTTTATTATTATTATTATTATTATTATTATTATTATTATTATTATTATTATTATTATTATTATCATCCTTTTAACAAGACATGCTTATGAGAGGGTCTTCTTCTTCTTCTTCTTCTTCTTCTTCTTCTTCTTCTTCTTCTTCTTATTATTATTATTATTATTGAAAGAAATTGCTGCATCAGCAGCATTGATCTTGCATAGAGTCTTCTCTATTTTCCTTATAACAGAGAAATAGGGATTGAAAGGATATTATTATTATTATTATTATTATTATTATTATTACAGGTCTAAATTACCTACATACTGATTCACGGTCCAATCTGCATCATGAGAAAGCATGGACTTTTAAAACCAATATGCAAATTACCTGTCAAAATCAGCTGTTCTTGTCAACACCAAGGGAAAGTTGGGAAACTTCTTTGGAAACAAGTTTATTTTTTGAAGCTCTTATTTTTTTTTTCTGAGTAAAATCAACAAGAAAGTGTTTCATCAGCAGGAGAGCGGAAAGTTTTCCGTTTTTATGTCCTCCTTATCCTGAGTTAGGCTGAACGTCGGGAAACATTTTCTCAGGAAGGTATTAGCTTAAAACTCTGTCTGTCTCTTTCTCAAAATAAAAATGAACATTTACCTAAAATATTACTCTAAGATACTTTAGTGTAATAATATTTATATTTTTCTTTTCTTAAACTACAGTAGGTCGACTCACTTGAGGGAGGGTAAAAAAAAAAAAACACATACACACACACACACACACACAAACTCTGTTCTTCTCCTTTCAAATCTTCTGTCATCAGTATTACTTTCTTAATTAAAACCTTGGTAAAAAAGGAAAAATAAAAAAGAAAGCCACTCACACAAAATAAAAAAAACACACATACACACACTGCTCTTCTCCTATCAAAACTTCTGCAATCAGTCTTACTTTCTTGATGAAAATCCTAACTATATATATATATATATATATATATATATATATATATATATATATATATATATATATATATATATATAATTTTGTAAAAGGTCAAAATAATAATTTTATATAAAAGCATATTAATAATTAGTGTGTAAAGTGATTAAGAATTGTTTTGCACATAACTCTTAAAACAATAAAAATTTTACTGAGACGAATTAAACCATTATTTTATACATAACTCCAAACTTTATGTTAAAACATATATAAGAGAGATATTTTGGTAAAAACTAATTTTTTTTATTATAATAAATCATATCTTAATAGACATCTTTTCTGTACTCCCCCAAATCTTAAAAACTACTGAGGCTAGAGGGCTGCAAATTGGTATGTTGATCCTCCACCCTCCAATCATCAAACATACCAAATTACAGCCCTCTAGCCTCAGTAGTTTGTACTTTAATTTAAGGTTAAAATTAGCCATAATCGTGAGTCTGGCAATGATATAGGACAGGCCACCACCGGGCAGTGGTTAAAGTTTCATTGGCCGCGGCCTCATACAGCATTATGCCGGGACCACCGAAAGATAGATCTATTTTCGGCGGCCTTGATTATACGCTGTACAGAAAACTCGATTGCGCCGAAGAAAATCAGGCGCATTTTTTTACTTGTTCTGTATAACCAAGAGAACGCATACCTTTCACAGAAGGGGAATTCAGTTCCCCCGAATCCCCACCATAATAGCAGGAATCCACGGGTGGAATTTACATTGCAACCAACGGCGCATGAGACACAGCAAGGCTGCTTTCCCAGGTATGCAGCAGTTGCATTGCACAGGTATGCATCTCGTGCATTCTGCAACGCCCTGACGTGATGAGATCTATTAAGGTATGACAATGTTAAAGTGGATTCAGGTCTTCGTCTCTCTCTCTCTCTCTCTCTCTTTCTCAGATGGTTTCCTTGATAATGTTATGTTGCTAATGGATGTACCTTTCATAAATCTATTCTCTCTCTCTCCCTCTCTCTCTCTTTCTCTCTCTCTCTCTCTCTCTCCCCCCGATGGTTTCCTTTGATAATGTTATCCTACAAATGGATGCACCTTTCGTAAATCTATTCTCTCTCTCTCTCTCTCTCTCTCTCTCCCTCTCTCTCTCTCTCTCTCTCTCTCTCTCTCTCTCTCTCTCTCTCTCTCTCTCTCTCTCCCTCTCTCTCTCTCTCTCTCTCTCTCTCTCTCTCTCTTTTCAAAAGCAAGTGTCAGATGGTTTGCCTGATAATGTTATCCTACAAATGGACGTACCTTTCGTAAATCTATTCTCTCGCTCTCTCTCTCTCTCTCTCTCTCTCTCTCTCTGAGAAGAAAGCTTTCCTATCTAATGGGAAAACTATTAAGAAGATCAATACCGAGATTCGGATAAAAAAAAAAAGAATCTTTTGTTACACTTCCCTAAAGACAAACGAGAATAGGACCCTCTCTCTCTCTCTCTCTCTCTCTCTCTCTCTCTCTCTCTCTCTCTCTCTCTCTCTCTCTCTCTCTCTATGCTGATTCTTTCACTGCTGACGCCATGATTTACTTGACAGATATGATTCATAACTCATATCATGAATGTGAATATTATTTTTTCTGGGAGTTCTCATGTGTTGGTATAAGGCCACGGAAAATGTTTATAGAATATTAGTTAATTGGCTAATTTATAAGAGAGAGAGAGAGAGAGAAGAGAGAGAGAGAGAGAGAGAGAGAGAGAGAAGAGAGATTCATACATGAGATATTCCTCATTATACACAACAGACAGAGATGATCAAATTAAAAAAAAATAAAAACAAGTAAAAAATGAGCCCAAGTTTCTTCGGCGCAATCGAGTTTTCCGTACCTCCGTTACGGAGTATAATCAAGGCCACCGAAAATAGATCTATCTTTCGGTGGTCTCGGTGTAATGCTGTGTGAGCCGCGGCCCACGAAACTTTAACCACGGCCCATTGGTGGCCTGGCCTATACTGTTGCCAGATGCACGATTATGGCTAACTTTAACCTTAAATAAAATAAAAACTACTGAGGCTAGAGGGCTGCAATTTGGTATGTCCGGTGATTGGAGGGTGGATGATCAACAGACCAATTTGCAGCCCTCTAGCCTCGTTAGTTTTTAAGATCTGAGGGCGGACAGAAAAAGTGCGGACAGACAAAGTCGGCACAATCGTTTTCTTTTATAGAAAGAAAAACCAAATGAGTTTTTAATTTCGTGTGTAATTAAAATGTAATTAAAGCCCTCTGGGCGATGCTTTACGAAAGCGTGTTGATGTCATTCGAAAAATAGTAATTCCCTTATGATGTTATTAACGTTATTAAATGGCTCTGGTTAATTGTTGACGATTATAATTACCGACTAAAACTGTTTAGTGAGTTAGAATCTTTCTGAAAGTCATTATTATTTCTGTTCGTTTTCATTAATTATCAACGTAGCATGCAATTAGAATGGAGTTTAGCAGCCAGCGGGAATATTCAGTTAAATATTCGACGAGAGAGAGAGAGAGAGAGAGAGAGAGAGAGAGAGAGAGAGAGAGAGAGAGAGAGAGAGAGAGAGAGAGAGAGAGCATCTTCTATAAATAATACACTTTATGCATGAGGTCAGATTAACTATATGCAATTTTAAATTCAGAAATCGTAGAGAGAGAGAGAGAGAGAGAGAGAGAGAGAGAGAGAGAGAGAGAGAGAGTATCTTCTATAAATAATACACTATGCATGAGGTCAGATTAAGTACATACATTTTTAAATTCAGAAATTATAGAAGAGACCATCTACTCTAAAATAATAGACTTTATCAATGGTGAGATTAAATGCACACAGTTTAAATTCAGAAATTACGTAGGAGAGAGAGAGAGAGAGAGAGAGAGAGAGAGAGAGAGAGAGAGAGAGAGAGAGAGAGAGAGAGAGAGAGAGTGGTGACTTCAAAAAGGCCCAGTAACACTGAAAATTGCCAAGAATGATACCAGAAACGAAATTCTGTAGCCACAGTACAAACTCACAGGATTTACCATAAACTGTTCAGTCAAGACTCAATTTAACCCTTCAACAAATTCAATTTATATAGACAATGCAGCAGACCCAACCTAGCCTCAAATGACAAGGTCATAATTCACCCCTGTGACAAGGTTTTAGGCGCTTCATTTCCAGAGAGTGGGTTTTAATCTACACTCTAGTAGAATTCCCACATCAATTAATACTGCTCTGTCAACTGTCGGTCTGTGATGGACCTGGCTCTGTGGAAATTCGGTCTGGTGGTGTCCTGTGGGCATTGTTTTCATTTTTTTGGATGTTGGGGAAATGGACCTACAGGAGTTTCTTTAGATGGTATTTCTGCAGTTGTAATGCTAATTTTGGTGTGGTTCCTAAATTGTGTTAATACACTGATGTTTCTCCCCACATGCTCGTCAATTCTCTGAAGTAACTATGTCATGCCAACCAGTGTACAATTGCAACATAATCACCCCATCTCTCATTTTCCTTTCTCTCTCTCTCTCTCTCTCTCTCTCTCTCTCTCTCTCTCTCTCTGTGTCTCCTCGGATGAACTAATATGTCTTTGAGACATCCTAATCCTTGTAACTCCTTGTAACTCTCTCTCTCTCTCTCTCTCTCTCTCTCATTCCCCCACTCCTTTCTCTCTCCCTATCTCTACCTCTCTCATTTCCCCACCCCACCTCTCTCTCTCTCTCTCTTTCTCTCTCCACTGCATAAATTAGACCAACATATAATGGAAGCAATATCAACAGTCATAAATTCCGGTCCCAATTATGGTGCTCGTTGTTTACTCAGAACACAAAAGGACGCGAAAATACTTATTTCGTGCAGATAACGATGTGATCAGATAATGCACTCGTCAGCAGAAACCATTATGGTTATGTATTATGTGTATATATATATATATATATATATATATATATATATATATATATATATATATATATATATATATATATATTTATATATATATATATGGTGTGTGTATTATATTCATTGTTCTTTAGAACTTAACATTGAATTAATCTATTTTTTTAGTTTATTTTTACCTAATCGTCATTCTTATAATCAAGAGATGAACTAAAGTCTGTTTTTTTTGAGCTGACGGTAAAAATCCTCAGCTGACATCAATGAAGCTCCTGTCTTTCTCCTGATTGGCTAACGCATTTGAATCGTAGCTTCTGATTGGCTGTGAGCAGCGAGCAGCTTGAGCTCCCACCAATCATATTAGCTCTAATGATATCGGATGTGGAAATTTTACTGTCAGCTGCTATGGACTGATTAGCCTGTGCTATTGACTGATTAGCCTGTGCTATCAACTGATGGGCTTGTGCTGTTGACTGATTAGCCTGTACTATCGACTGATATAGCCTGTTCTATCAAATAGCTGGCCATTAAACTGATATTGTGAACAAAGGCAAATCTCTCACATTATTGAGGATGGAATTCCAAAGGACTTCACTAATATACGTTATCAGGCGCGCATGCGCGGACAGAACGAACTGACTGATTGACTGACTGACTGACTGACTGATTGACTGACTGACGATTGTCCAAAGTTAATTAGATCGCGACCGAGTCTCGTGCATACGCGAGAATGCACATTGGATTCGCGACCTGTTGAATGCGCGCTTGATTTCCGTGGGGATCAATCGATCAGTCAATCATTCCTCACCTCGTAGCTGGCGAGTGAGTTATTGCTCTTAAATTGCTAGTGAATTGCTACTAGATTGTTTAGTGAATTTCTCCGGGTTGCGTTGGAAACAGCAATCAATCGGTTGCTCAGTACAATGACGCTGGAAGGTGTAATTATGGGTAATGCCTGTGATGTAATTTTGAAGTTACATATATATTCCTTACGTTTAAATTGGAAGTTACATTACTTTGAATTATATTCGTGTATGAGAGAGAGAGAGAGAGAGAGAGAGAGAGAGAGAGAGAGAGAGAGAGAGATAACACGCCTACTCAAAATGTACAATTCTCGCCCACCCCCAAAATCTGGGCACATTAATGGCAGGGCCATCTTGTCAAACACTGAGTGCCATCTTCACCCAAAAGACGCATTCCCATTTCGGAATGAGAGTTTAATGGCCCCAATTTCTTTTTGAGAACCGTGACAATGACCCCTTTTGTTTATTTTCGGGAATGCAGTTCCGGAGATGCAGTTACGCCATTTAGGAATGGGTGAATGGGGTGGGTGAGGAACTGTAGGAGGAATAAGAGAAGGAGCAGAAGACTAATGAGGAGGTTTTTTTCGAGTGTCGAGGGCCAAATGAGATTTGGGCAGGAGGGGGTACGTTGGAGTATGATTCTGCATAAGTTGGAGTATGATTCTGCATAAGTTGGAGTATGATTCCCTATAAGTTGCAGTATGATTCTCCATAAGCTGGAGTATGATTCTGCATTATTTGGAGTATGATTCCGCAAGTTCGAGTATGATTCCGCATAAGTTGCAGTGTGATTCTGCATAAGTTGGAGTATGATTCCGCAAGTTCGAGTATGATTCCGCATAAGTTGCAGTATGATTCTGCATAAGTCGCAGTATGATTCTGCAGAAGTTGCAGTATGATTCTGCATATAGAGAGGCCTATAGCTTTGAATAAAAGGCCTATGATTATGAAATACAGGCATATAACTATGAATACAATAACTATAATGATAAAAGAGACATATTATTATGAGTAAAAGGGATATAATGATGAACAACAGGCCATTTACACCATTCTGAACAAAGCTAAGAGAGAGAGAGAGAGAGAGAGAGAGAGAGAGAGAGAGAGAGAGAGAGAGAGTATTGACTTAAATATTAGTAGCGTCGCAGCTAAACGCATATTCCTTGTAGCTTTCCCAAGCAATTGCTGTGGCCCAAACCCAGCCACAGCAAAACGCATTATCCAAGGTATGCAATCAACTAGGAGTGTAGTGGGGTGGCCAATAATGGTCCCTCCCTCTCCCCCCCCCCTTCCCCTTCCCCTCTAAAAAACACACACACCAGAAAAAAAATATGAAAAAATAAAATGCTTCGGTTTCATAAGCTTTTATGAGGTTCTTCCAAAAAGTGGATTGTGCCATTTCATGGCTAAAAGGAATCTTAAGTAAAGTGGGTTGGAAAGCAGGGAGAGAGAGAGAGAGAGAGAGAGAGAGAGAGAGAGAGAGAGAGAGAGAGAGAGAGAGAGAGAGAGAGAGAGATTTCACCTTTTTATCTGATCAAAATTGAGAAAATCGTAGTCTCTTTTAAAGCCGAACGCAATTGAGCATTTTATTCTGGTCACGTATTTAGTAGAGAGAGAGAGAGAGAGAGAGAGAGAGAGAGAGAGAGAGAGAGAGGATTCCAGCATTACAAAACACCAACTTTGATCCAAAATTCCCTCTCTTCATTAGTACTGATCTTATTTTAAAAAGATTATCAATTCCCTGAGGGTCTGGAACCGTTTTTTTAAAGCTCTGGCTTTCTAAGATTTTGTACATACACATGTATACACACATGTATACACACACACATATATATATATGTATATACATACATGAAAGGAACAATCTTAAAAGCTAATTCTCGATTTGTCTCTCGTCTCTTCATCTCCCAACTGCGATTTGGAGATGTCTCTCATTTTAAGGGACACAATTCTCATCACTCCCCAGAGACGAGGCAATAGACATCAGCTTGTTTTACAGCTGTCGTTTATCAGCGTCTCTCATTTCCTCCCTCTTTCGTCTCGGTGGAAGAAACGGGTGTTTTTTTTTTTTGTCTATTGTTTTTCGGAAATGATGAAGTTTGGACGTCGTAAACAAAACTGTGTTTGATAGAGATTGATATATATTTTTTTTTCGATTGATCTTAAATTTTCTGTTCTTCACTGAGGGAAGATAATTTTCCCCTCGATACATAGAGATAATATCTTCCAAAAACTTTTTTTATGAATATCTTACGTACAAAAGCGAGTGTTTTTGGTTGCATACCTTATACAAAAATGGATATTTGTGGATATTTCTGATAAACAGCACTCTAAGAACCACTAAAGCAGATTTCCAAGCGAGTGTTTGTGGATGAACATCTCATACAAAAATGAATATTTGTGGATATTTTCAGGGCAGAATTCTAATAACCATAGAACCAAATTTCCAAGCGAGTATTTGTGGATGAACATCTGATACAAAAATGAATATTTGCGGATATTTCATAGAACCCAATTTCCAAACGAGTATTTGCGGATGAACACCTTATACAAAAATGAATATTTGTGGATATTCCAGATAAACAGAATTCTAATACCCACAAAACCAAATCTCCCAAACCAACTGAAAGATTCAAAGTAATTCTTAAATTCTCATCTCCCTGCAGCCATTATCCTCAAACCTTCGTGTGCGATTCTTCCGTGAATCTTTCGTGATTCTCCGAATCTTTGTGGTCACCTTTACAACCCCAGATGAGACTCTGAGCCCTGAAACCGCTTTGAAATGATTCCCCTTTCTGCCATAACACTTTTATTTGATGGGGCTATCGCTAGGTGGGGGGAGAGGGCGGAGATGCGATAATATGCGCAGATAAAAGGTTAGTTAAGACGTTTTTCCTGTTTTGTGGTTTTATTTAATGGTTGTGGAATTTTTTGAGGTCTAAATTCTGTGGTAACATTGGTTAACAAATAAATTAATGCGCAGAGGTTTCTTCGGCGCAATTCAGTTTTCTGTGCAGCGTATAACCAAGGCCGCCGAAAATAGATCTATCTTTCGGTGGTCTCGGTATAACGCTGCATGAGCCGCGGCCCGTGAAACCTTAACCGCTGCCCGGTGGTAGCCTATCCTACAACGTTGCCAGACGCACGATTATGGCCAACTTTAACCTTAAATGAAATAAAAACTACTGAGGCTAGAGGGCTGCAATTTGGTATGTTTGATGATTGGAGGGTGGATGATCAACATACCAATTTGCAGCCCTCAGCCTCAGTAGCTTTTAAGATCTGAGGTTGACAGAAAAAGTGCGGACGGACAGACAAAGCCGGCACAATTGTCTTTTACAGAAAACTGAAAACTTAAGCAAAATAATTTTTATTTTTCATTCTCAAGAATAAGAATCAGAAAAAAACTGCCAAAAACATAACGAAAACAATTTTAACTCGACTTCCGTAGCAAAGACAAAAAAAAAAAAAAGAAAAAAAAAAAGAATCAAGATGGAAAAGAAAACCTGTAAAATATTATGTTGGCGATAACGAGAGCCATGGCTCTTTAACTGAGAGATATTCCGGTATATTTTCAGCCAGGGAAATGGAGGGAGTTGTAAATGATGTTCTTGTCAACTCTCTCTCTCTCTCTCTCTCTCTCTCTCTCTCTCTCTCTCTCTCTCTCTATATATATATATATATATATATATATATATATATATATATATATATATATATATGCAACGTATATATATGTTTATAATATCAATTTGATAAAATGGTTATTAGTCATGGTCATTTTCTAAAATTCTCTCTCTCTCTCTCTCTCTCTCTCTCTCTCTCTCTCTCTCTCTCTCTCTCTCTCTCTCTCTCTCTCTATATATATATATATATATATATATATATATATATATATATACTCGTATATATATATTTTATGTTATTTCTGACAATATTGTTATTAATCATATTAATACTGGTAACAGTAAATATGATAATATATGCGAACACTATTATTATTATTAAAAATAATAGTCTTAATAATTCCATCATATTCAAAACAAACTTACTAAGTCTTCAGTACTTTGACATAAAAAAAAAAATATTTTCGGTGACCAAGTGATTTTAAGGACAAAAAAAAAACCTTTGTCAAACTTAATTGCCAATCAACCTAAGACTGAAATGTTTGCAATTCATTACAGCAATTAATTTTTTTTAGATTTCATATTTTTTTGTGGAACGAATTTCTTCATCAGGGCTTCGACAATCTCTAAGTTCCAATATTATTCCCCTTCCTATGATTAAAGAGGAAAACAAAGTCTACATAAAATACGATTAATATCTAATATTAATATTATTTTATGTAATATTTATTTTCGCTCTTAATCATAAGAAGGAAAATAATATTGGAACTTGGAGATATTATTATTTAATATTCCACGACTGGATGTGAGATCATATATTCAGATTTCTGGAAAATTAAATACGAATTATTTGTCATCATTCGTCGTATAATAGATATTATAATTTTACCAAAGTACTCTTAACTTTCTCGTCCAATATATCTTCTGAATGACTTTGATAATAGAAAATAATTGATAAATACAGAATTATTTGATATCATTCAATGTATAACAGATAATTATAATTTTATCAAAGTACTCTAACTTTCTCGTCCAATATGTCTTCTGAATGACTTTGATATTGGAAAATAATTGATATAGAATTATTTTTTTAATTTATTTTTCCACAGAATTATTTGTTATCAACCATTGTATAACAGATAATTATAATTTTACCAAAGTACTCTAACTTCCTCGTCCAATATATCTTCTGAATGACTTTGATAACAGAAAATGGTTGATAAATACAGAATTATTTGATATCAACCATTGTATAACAGATAACTGTAATTTTACCAAAGTACTCTAACTTTCTCGTCCAATACATCTTCTGAGTGACTTTGACAACAGAAAATGATTGACAATTACAGAATTATCTGTCATCATACTGAAAGAGTCGAATGGCGACGTCTGTCGACTATTCTGTAACCACTGTAAGACTACGGCAGAAAGACCACGAGGCGAGACGAAGTCTTTCCTCAGAGTTTTTTCTTTTTCAATATACTTTCTGGGAAGAGATCGTCTTTCCCGATACCTCTCTTTTATAAGACATTTTTAATACCCTTTGAAAGATCAGTTAATGAGTTTCATCTTCTCTCTCTCTCTCTCTCTCTATCAGAAATAAGCATTATGTCTCTGTCTGTCTCACTGTCTTCTCTCTCTCCTTTTCACTCTCTCTCTCTCTCTCTCCCCATCTTTCACGAGTGAAAAGTTCTCTCTGCCCTCTCTCTCTCTCTCTCTCTTCCCCCGCTCTTCTCTCTTTCTCTCTCCAACTATCTCCCTCTCTTTCACCAGTGAAAGTAGTACACTCTCTCTCTCTCTCACTCTCTTCCCATCTTTCACCAGTGAAAGTACAGTAATAGACTTATCTCTCTCTCTCTCTCTCTCTCTCTCTCTCTCTCTCTCTCTTTCTCTCTCTCTCTCTCTCTCTCTCTCTCTCTCTCTCATATCGTAAATGAATCTTATTCCCTAATCAAGAGGCCTTTTTCTCTTTGATAAATGTAAATATATTTTATTCCTTTCATTTTTCTCTTTAAAAAATATTCTCGAAATCAGTAGACATTTTCTCTAATAAATCATAAATGTATCTTTCCCGTTATTTTTACTTTTGATAAACCGTAAATGAATATTTTCCCTGATGGCGAGACAATTTTCCCTTTAAAAAATCGTCAATTAATATTCTTCCCGGATATGAGGACATTTCTGTCTTTAATAAATCGTGAATAAATATTTGCCCAATCATTTTTCTCTTTAATAAAAATGGATAAACCTTTCTCCTGCGATTCTTCTCTCAAATAAACCCTAAAGAATCTTTCCCCCATCACATTTCTCTTTAATAAATCGAGAATAAACCCCTTCCCCGCTTTCGTAAACACCGGAATGTTGCAAGTCCCCAAACTTTGGTAGCCATGTTAACAAACTGACGGTCAGGGAAGGCGAACTTTGGAGGAATTCCGCGCTGGGGAGGTCGGACGCGAAGGGGCGAACGACTTCCAAGTTGCTTGCTTGCCCACTGGGGAAATTTTCCCCGGTGTGGAATTTCCTCGGTGGGAGTTTATACCTCGACGGGAACTTCCCCCCTGTGGGGAATATGTGACGTGTGTCCTTCGGGTTAGGGGAAATTCCCTGCTTTCTCGGTTGTCAGTTAGGGAGTTTCCTTTTGACGTTTCGTAGGTATTTTTAAAAAGGTTTCTCTCTCTCTCTCTCTCTCTCTCTCTCTCTCTCTCTCTAGGTCCGCCTTTATGCAAGGGGTATTTGTGTTGTTATATAAAGGGTATTAAGACCAAGCACGATGAGATTTTGAAGACTTTTCCACATCTAGTTAAAAGAAACTTCTCGTCCGAATCTGTTTGGATTTCGAGGCTAATCTAAAAAGGTTCTCTCTCTCTCTCTCTCTCTCTCTCTCTCTCTCTCTCTCTCTCTCTAAGTCTTCTCTAAGTAAAGGGTATTTTTGGTATTATATAAAGAGTATTAAGACCAAGCACGAAGAGATTTTGAAGACATTTTCCACATTTAGACAAACAAACTTTTAGTTGAACTCTATCTGCAATTCGAGACCAACTTTACGAAGTATCCACGACAATTTTAATTATCTGTACGATGTCATTTTTTGCAAATAAATGATTTATTTCCAATAATTTCGTTATTATTTTTGTTCAGATGATTATCAAGTAAGATTCCCGGTTTTTCTTTATATCATAGCTATATAAACATGAGGATTTAGTTAGGAAATGAGTGAAATAATGACAGTCTTAGGAGGTATAGATGATTATCGAATAAGATTTCCCGTTATTCTTCAGATTTTAGCTCCGTAAAGGTGACGATTTAGTTATGTAAATAATGAAATAAAGAATTTTAGGAGAAACAGACGATTATCAAATGAGATTTCCCGCTTTCCTTAATATTTCAGCATCGCAAACAAGAAGATTTAATTATGAAATGAACGAAATTAAAGGCAACTTTATAAGATTCTTAAAATGATCCACGCATCGCCCCCATTTAGAACACTATCAAGCAAGCAAACCCACCTTCCTTCTTGGAGAGCGATACCAATTACCCAGGTAAATTGCTTTTGCAAGCAGTCAAAGTTGAAATGAAGCACAGGGCGGGCAGAGAAACAACTTTATATTAATTAAGAGAAACAACTTAATATTAATTAAGAGAAATGACGGGTGGTATACCAGGTTCATTAAGGTCTTGTAACAGTCAGTGGGAAAAATGATTGATTTCTCGGTGATAAAATCAAATTTTTTTTTTTTT